>NC_086202.1:1490000-1630000 GCF_035770615.1 Melospiza melodia melodia
AGTATTATTTAGTGGATGCTCAACTTCAGAAAAACCAAGGACACCCAAGAACCCAAATCTCTGACTGTTAAAGCTTTAAATATCACCCTCTTCTTGTGATAATAAAGAAGTCACATGGCTTTTAATACTGATGATGAAGAAAGGCACCATATTTATTTATGATGGGCTCAGTAATTCTACCTGGATGCACTTTGCTTTACGATGGCATTATATACTACTGATATTTGTGCATAGTAACTCCAGAAAGTGAACTGGTTACACACTGAGGACATGCTAATCTGCCATAAAACATGCATTTCTGACTTTAAGTAGAGCTCTCCATGAACCTAAACACCAGATGCTTTAAGATACATTATCTACACTACCAGATACATTTCATAATTTGTATGTGTTAAGTAGTTGCTGGCCCTGTAATAAAATAAATTCTCCCACACTGTCTTCCTTGATTTTTTTCCCCTCCAATACTTCTTAAAACTTTTTAACTTCCTTGCAGTTAGGAAATGAAATGCAAAATGGCACTCTAGCCTAGTCATAAAGTTGTATTTTTGATTCAAAGAAGTGTCACCTAAATCATAAAATCCAAATCAAATGCAACTAACCTGCAGAAGACACTAACCCAAGCAATTAAGTAAATGGAGAAACTACAGAAAAGTTGGACTCTGGAAAAAGTCCTTTGGAAAGTCTTTTCCCAGAGCTGCCTGCCTTGGACGTGTTGGTTGATTAATCTTGATAAAGATCTGTAGAGAACAGCTGACAGTTTTCAGATGCATCACCTGTACTAACACTGTTTTGTTGATGCACCAGAATTATTTTACACACAGACTCCACTCTGCAGTGAACCTCCATTCCCTCCCACGTGCAAATTTAGGGACTGTGCCAGCTCAAGCCATTCCTCTGCTCAGCACCAAGGCCACCACCTGAGGAGGTCCAAAGCCTTTCTGAAAATAAGAACATCTTCCTCTTCTCACTTATGGGAAACTGATAAACCTGTGATTTGCTAGGTCCACAATGGTTGCTGCACCCTTCCTTACAGAGGATGGTTTGGGGTGGAAGGGACCTTAAAGATCATGTCATTCCACCCCCTGCCATGGGCAGGGACACCTTCCATTATCCCAGGGTGCTCCAACCTTGGACACCTTCCTTGGTGCAATCTGAGTGCCTGCAATAAAAAATTTTGAATAAACCAAAGGAAACCCAAAAACTACCCTTCCCCAGATTCCTTTTCTGTTTTCTCCACCAAAGGTAGAGGCCAGGTGCTCCTCCAGATCCAGGTGCTCCTCCAGATCCAGGTGCTCTCCCAGGTCCAGGAGCTCTCCCAGGTCCAGGAGCTTTCCCAGCCTCTGTGGACTTTCCCAAGTGTTGCTGGTGTGACTGCAAGTGCTGCAGCCAGTCCCTCAAGTATGCTCAGGTTAAAACAATCAGGCCTTTTGAAAGAGGCAGGACTCTGTCAGTAGATCTCCTAGGCTGAGATCTCATCCATTCTCTCCTGGTATTAATTGCGCAAACCATCTGCTCACTTTTGATTTTTTTTTTTCTTTTTAATTGAAAACAAATGCAAGAAGTCATTGAACACTTCAGTCTCATTTGCTAATGGCTCCCTGCTTCCCTCAAGGAGCACAGCAAACGCTTTGCTTGGTCTTCCTCTTACTCCTAATGTACTCATCACTGGATTTCTCTGGGTCTCTTGCTACTCCCATCTGCATTTTCCTTTCCTTCTTTATTTTGGCTCTGTACTCTGGTGCTATTCCTTTTGTAACCTTTTTTTTTTTTTTTGGAGGTGAGCTGCCCTTTTTCTCTTTTTTTTTCCCTGATATTTAAGGTGTTTGAAGGGCCAGTCCATGATGGAGCCATGCAGATCTCCAGTGATGAACTTCCTTTTCCATACACTGAAATTCCCTCCCCTTTTATCAGAAGCAGATCTTACAGCTCTGTCCTAAACTTCTCCCCTGTAAGAACTCTGCCTTCCATCCAGGATTATTATTCCCTGTTTTTTCCAAGGACACTGCTTTAAATTTGCAGATTTTCCTGTTTTATCTTTGGGATTGTGGATCAGCACTTGCACAGCCACTTATTTCGTTTTCCAGCTTTATGCCATGACTCAACCCCACTAAATCAGAATAAAAATCCAAGATCTTCTTACTCCCTCCACCTACAATATGTGGCTTTAAGCATAAACATGGTATGAGAGATTTTACTGGAAATACCAGATTTGGTAGTTAATCTCAACAAAATTAAGATTTTCCTTATGTTTAAAACCTTTAAACAGCACCTAAAACCAAAACTCCTCCAGTTCACCACTCTGGTTTTCAAAAACGAAATTCTCCCTCTGCCTTGTGCAAGTTTCAATGGGAAAATATATCCCAAATTCCACAAATCCTCTCCAATCAAAAATGTGCAGGGAGTAAAGCAGTGTTTGGTTCAAGCTCCCACATCCAATGTGTAGATTTGCACTGTTGCCTTCTTTCCTATCATATATTTTCCTTTTCTCTTATGCCCTCTGCCATGTTGGTGGGATTAAGGCAAAAAGAAGACAAAATAATTTTCTGCAATGAGTCTTCAAAATAAAAATTTGAAAATAAACTTATTTAACGTTGAAATCAGGAAATAACGACCCTGAGCTCGCACTAAAAGGAGTTTTCTCAGGGAAAAGTTTGCTTAAATATTAGAAATTTCTTCCTAATTATTTTTTGTTCAGAATAATTGTCTAGAAAATCCTAAAAATACAGCCGTGAAGACCCAAGTAAGAAGAGCAAAGCTATATAAATACAGCTCACCCTCAGGGGGATGATAAAAGGGTAAAAAGAGTTTATCCACAGAGTATTCAGGAGACCACCTTCATCCTGAGGGACAGGGGACAATGAAGACATTCCTGAAGTATTTTCAATATTTTATCTGTAGAACCTGAGGAGTTTTCTGCACCCCTGGATGGCTCCTGGGCAGGGAAGGCATTGCTTGGAAGTGCTGATGGCACATCTCCCTGGCTGGGAATTAAATGAGAACAAATCCTCACAAAAATAAGAATATCTGCAGTTTTTAGCCCCTTTTCTATCCTGGTCCCCTCCCCTGCACCCAGCAAGAATAGCCTGGTGTGAGGATTTACAAATACTTCAACCAGAGTCTTTAAATTTGGGCAAACTGTACCAATGCATCTGAATGCTCATGATCAACCTGACCCGAGGGTTAATCTATTTTACAAAGCCTAAGGAAAGATCAATTTGCTCCTTAAAACTGCCACAGTAAAATTTAACACTATTTCCAGCTCTTATGGCAGTTAAAGGTTTTAGGAGTGAATTATTCACGGCAATTCTGTGACATTGAACCCATTCAACTGTCCTGATGTTCAAAATCCAAATTTTAGTGTTTTTCCTAAAAAAAAAAAAAAAGGGAAAATGTCGTAATTTTTTTTATTTTAAAAATTTTAAAAATAAAATTTTTTATTTTAAAAATTTTTCTTACTTGATATTGGGATAGTGATGCATTTTCCTACCTGGAAAATGCAGCAATTTCCTCATGTGCTTTAAGTTCTGTATCCTCCCCTCCCCTCCCACCACTGCACAAAACCCCAGAAGGGGCAGAGCAAGCTGAAAATCAGTGGGAAGCAGAAATCCCTCACGCTGAAAAGCACACATCTAAAAACACACACGCAAAAAAAGTGGGATTTAAACCACAGACCTCCCAAAATGCAGCAAACCAAAGCAGCCTGGATATTCTATTTAACATCCATCCCCCTTCCAGCGCACCGCGGACGGGGCGCTCGCTCTGCTGGATTTATTATGGCTTTACAAAGCGGGGTTCTTTTTGACAGTAATTTTTTCCTGGGAATAACAACAGCGGGGTTTGGAGCAGGCTGTGAAGCTCGGGGTCCTTGGCCTCTCTGTTGACAGCCACGCTGCCACTTCTCATGTTGCCCGTGCGGCTCAGATGGGAATAGTCCAAAATGCACCAATTTGTGTCTCCTCAGAGCAGTTTTTCACACTATCAGAGAGCATGCCAAGGTTTACACTTGGATTTTATTTTTCAGAGGTGCATAATTATAAAAACTGCCTTCAGCCTCAGCTGCCCACACACAAGTGCACGTCCAGACACCTCGGGAAGCAATGAACCAAAGATGTTTGGCAGATATTCCGCTCTAGTTGTGACGAGGGCTTGCAGCAGCACAGGATATGGAGCTTTCCAGTGCTGCATCTGCACACAAAACTGGACAGAAAAGCCTATTTCCCATTCTCAAAAGCTGGGTTTCCTGCGTTCCTGCCACTAACAAATATCTGAAAAAACCCTGTTTATGCCTTTCCTTTGTTGCTGTCGGATTCCAATGTCACACTCCCTTCCAATGTTTATCCACCTGAGGAACATGGGAAGCTTGCAATGGGCTTTTTTTTTTGGTGTCCAGTAATGCTAATCCGACATTTCTATTATTTCTGAGCAGCCCAAGTGGTTTTGGGGCTGAGCAGAATCCGCACCAAGCTGCTTGCAGGAAAAGCAGAATTTCCTGAGATATTATCAACTACATTTTACCCAGAGCAACTGGAGCTGCCTCTTCAGAAGGTGCCACAAGCCAGCAGAGCTGGGACAGACCTGGAGCACAGCACAGCTTTCTTTTTTTAAGAAAATACCCATACCTCATTCTCTGACAGTCCCTGAATGTGGAAATCCTCTCCTTCACCCTCCCAGCACCAGTTCTTGCACTCGAGAGGTCAAAGTCAATCACACATTTCTAGAAAGAAATATTTTCTGACCCTCTGAGGGGGAGTTTCTCCCTACAGAGACGTTTTGGAGCCTTCTGCATCTTCTCGTTGTTACTACAGCACCTACTGTAAGTAAAATAAGCAAAGTGTAATTACAAAACAACATTAATATTTCTGGATTTTATACAAAATAAATCCTGGTCATCTACTGGAATAATCTCTGCCATTAAAACAGCTCTAGCCACTCAGACTTTAGGGCTATTAGTGCTTAATTTTAAAGATCCAAGGAGCAGCAGAGTTTTGTCCTTTGGGGAAAGCCAGGCTGGCACTCAGTGTCATGCTCAGAGAAGGTGAAACAGAAAATGCTACAGGGATTTGGCTGCACCTCCCAGAAAGTGGCCACTTGACTCAGAAAACATGTCTGGTGTCAGGTATTCCTGTATTGCAGTGATTTACCTGAAATCACCTCCCTCACTGCAGGAGATAAGATATTGCTGAGGTCTCAGAAAAAAACTGAACAGTGAAGTTCAGACTTTGTGTGAGTGAACTCATCCTCATTTACACAACTGGAATGAACTGGAAGGAAAATACAGACGGAGTTCAACTATCAACCACACAGCTGATGGGAAATTGTAGGTCTAAAATCCACGTGAAAACCCCCAAAACTGCCCATCTGGTATTGATGTGTGGTGGAAATCAGGAGGAGTCTGTGCTACAGAAGGTTCCTTGGTGGTTCCTCAGCCCAGGACAGCAGAAATCCACGTTGAACATTTGGTCAAGAAACCTCGTGCTGGAGGATAAAGCCTCCGGTTATTTTTAGTCAATAAAAAGGGAAAAAAAAAAAATAAAATACCCAAGTGTGCCTGACAAGGAGGGACTGGAAGCACCAGAGGATTTTGAGACGCTGAGACAGAAAGCTTCTTATTTCATTCAATTTGAGAGGTGAAGAGGGAACGGTGCCACAGTTTGGAGGCAAGAATAAAAATTCCATGAAATAGTCTCAGGAGACAACTGATAGCACTCATCCATAGTTGGTGACACTCTGACTCTTTCATGAAAAAGGCAATTTTGCTTCCCAGAAAAATATTCTGGCACTGGGGATTCAGGAGGACAAGGCTCTCAAGGCGATTTCTGACTTTCTAACCCATATTAATATCTACAGTTATCAAATCCAGAACTTCAAACTGTGACTTTGTAACAAAGAGGATTCTCAAAAAATAAAAAACCCACAAAAAGCTCTCTTTTGTTATGTATTTACAGCTGAAGAAATCTCATCCATTCAGCCAATTCTTTCCCAATAAAATCTGCTATTTTAATGCAGCTTAGCACAAAAGTCTTTTCAGGAATGGAGTTGTATTATACATCTCAAACCTGTGTGAGCAGTCGAAGATACTCTGAAAATCATTTAAAATAACATTTGATTTTATAGAAACATTAATCACTTTTAAAAAAACCTTATTTCAGCAGAGTGGGACAAAAAATTGAGCAATTTTTTAGTTTTTAACATAATGTCTAAATTCCTCCTTTATGGCATATTTTTGTTCATTTAACCAGGTGTTGTTTTTGAGAGATATAAAAGTGATCTTGAGTGTGGGACCTAGAAAACCTGAAATTCCATCTCCCCTCTGGAAAAAGCAACCCTGAGGCACACTGTAATTAAATAAACCCTAATGAAGGAGTCAGAGCAGAACACAGGGGAGATGCTCTGGAAAGGAGAAGTTGGTTTCTAAGAAAAGTCACCATCAAATGCAAAAATTATCCTTGGACAAGTTACCTGAAAAGAAAATTTCCCTCTTCCAAAGCAAGGATAAAGATCACGAAACTTTGGAAACCAGTTTTGTTTTTCTTCTTTTAAGAGGTAGAACTTTGCTGGTTTATTTTCCTGCTGTTGGAAAGAGATGGAAAGAATGAAAGAATTTCTTGAAAGAACGGAACGCGACTGGCAAAGGGAAACATTTAGTAGGGATTGAATTAATTTTGTATTGTAGCCTTTTGCTCTTGTGAGGAAATTAATTCTGGGAACTACAAGATGAGAAGCCACTGGCTTGTTTCCAGCACCTCCTCACAGTCATCTGCTTGAAAATCAGCTTCAAAATTGCATATTTATTTTGGATGAATTACCCGTTCCTAGTGTTTTGAACAGCAAAGACAGAGAGCTAAAATATTGACATTAAAGACTAGACACCAGCAGAAGAAGTGCTAATTGTTTGCATGCAAAATTGTTTTTTCCTAGAAAGAATAAACAACAAGAAAAAGGCGGTGGAGGTTTTGAAAATCACTCAAAGTTCTGCCCAAAGAAATGGTTCAGCTTCTGAAACAAACTCTGACCCACTCCCTGCCAAGGAATTGCTGTGAATTAGGTACTCCAGGAGGGGCTTGACTTTACAAACCAGCTCAGGAGTGAGCAGCTGCTTCAGGTCACTGGCACCAAGGAACTGGTTTTGTGAGACTTACACAAATGTTTGTTTTAAGTGAAACCGGTCTCTAAACAGGAATGTGGGTTGATGATCTTAATGCCTAAATTTTAAATAAATATATTCATGCAAACTGTATAGAATCAATGTTTTAGTACATGGACATGCAACACCCAGCTCAGCAATCACCAACTGCTTCACCAACTTGTGCTGGGTCTGCTCACCGAAGGACGTGTCCCTGGTGCAAGGCAGAGCTGGTGTCTTGAAATGAATATAATTTAATTCCTGTCTCTACACAGAACCATAAAATCCCAGACTGGTTTGGGTTGGAATGGACCTTCAAACCCATCCAATTTCACTTCTGCCATGGGCAGGGACACCTCCCAGTGTCCCAGGTGCTCCCAGCTCCAATGTCCAACCTGGCCTTGGTTGGACAGGGGCACCCTGAGCCAGGGCCTGCCCACCCTGCCACAATTCCCAATTCCCAATAACCAATCCAAACCCGCCCTTCTCCACCCTCAGGCCGTTCCCCTGTCCCAGCAGCCCATGGCCCAGTGGGAAGTCCCTCTCCATGCTTGCTGTGAGCCCCCTCTGGGCACGGGCAGGGTTTCATTGAGCGCGTCCTTATCCCACATCCCAACACCAGCATCACCAGCTGCCCCTCAGCTCTGCCATCCCAGGCCCTCCCAGTGTGGATTGAGCTGTTCCAATGTGAGGCCCCAGCCTGACATTTCCCCCTCACTCCCAGCCCATCACGCCAGGATGGAAGTTGTGCTTGTTCCCGACGTGTTGGAGCAACACCAGGGTTCAGCAACTTGTAATCTGCACCCAAACGCTTTGCCTGCCTGGCAACAGCAAGAATTTCTATTTGCATGGTAATGAGACATTTTATTTGACAAGGTGTTGAAGGAAAAGATGCAATAATTTTAACAGTTGGGTGTTACACTTTAAACCCATTCAATGAATCTGGGAAAAAAACATTGCTTCAATAGCAAACTTTATGGGAGCGGAGTGTGGAGCAGGAAAAGGGACCAAATACTAATGAAAAAGTAATCACAGCAGCCACCTGTATTCACTGAAATATTAAACTACACGTTGCAAAGGGGGACTATTGAGCTCTGTTCCTCTGGATCTGTCTGCCATGAAGTCAGGAAGACTCCAAGCACAGACTAACCAGGGAGATGGACAGGGTGAAATTTCCACCTCCCTTAACCCCAGATCAAAATGAACTTAGACTCTACCTCTAACCAAGATCCCCAAACTTAACTTAAATAATCTAATTAACCTGAAGTTTCCTACATTTTCTCTTTTTTCTCCAGTAAAAAAAGCAAACTTTGCTTTTACTTTAGAAAAACATCCTCATACTGAATCATCCATACTGTCAAAAATCTGATGTTATCTCTGACCTCAGATGTGCAACTTGAATAATGACATAGGTATTTGACCAGATGATAAACAGAGATATTGTTTCCTCTGCAAGGAAGGATCAAGAAATTCAACTGAGGCCACTGCAGCAGAGATGTTTGGATGGGCTAGAGAAATAAAAATCATATTGGGTCACCAAAAGAGTCACAGCACACAAAAATGATGTGAAATATTTTCCTAGACTGCAATTTAAAATAGATATACAATTATTAGGCAATTAGCTAAATCTCCTGTGTTTCAGTGATATCCCCCAAATTAAACCACTGCTTTCCCAGCAGTCACTCCTCCAGCAGTGGAGGTGGATGGTCAATCCCTGCTGTGGGGCTGGAGCGGCTTCTTGCGTGCTCAAGTCCAGGATGGATGGGACTTGGAGCAACCTGGGACAGTGGAGAATTCATAGGATTGAATTAAAAAAATCCTGAAATTATTTGGGATGGAGGGACCTTAAATCCCACCCAGTGCCACCCCAGCCATGGCAGGGACACCTCCCACTGTCCCAGGTGCTCCCAGCCCCAGTGTCCAGCCTGGCCTTGGGCACTGCCAGGGATCCAGGGGCAGCCACGGCTGCTCTGGGCACCTGTGCCAGGGCTGCCCACCCTGCCAGGGAACAATTCCCAATTCCCAATTTCCCATCCAGCCCTGCCAGGGAACAATTCCCAATTCCCAATCTCCCATCCAGCCCTGCCCTCTGGCAGTGGGAGCCATTCCCTGTGTCCTGTCCCAAGAGCTCAGGGGTTATTTTGCACCCGATGCCATCACACACACCAATACCTGCATGAACACCTCCACTCTTCCAAAATGCCATAAATTCTGCTGTTCAGTGACAAACCCCATGAATTTGTCTCGTTAAGCCTCCTTTTGCCCTTTCCTCCATGGAGATCTTTTATTTTCAGCGTGCAGCAGGTTCCCAGGAGCCCTGTGCAGGAGGAGGATGCTGCGATTGGGGAAAGCCACCCCAGCCCAGCCCAGCCCCGCTGCAGCACAGCCCGGATCCCCCCTGCAGCACCGGCCCCGCTATTTTGATTCATAGGTTTCAAGCGAAGCAAACACCAGAAGCAATTTGTGTAATAATCCGACAGAAAGTTAAACAAGAGCGAGCAAACTGCAGGAAATTCATCACGGCAGAACACGACGGCAAACAAGCGCGTCCCGAGGAGCCGCTGACAACAATGGAGCAGCCAGGAGGCACCCGGTGTGTACAGGAGGGGAAGCAGGGAGAGGGCAAGGAGCCAGACACATTCCACATGACATAAGTAAATAAATCAAAGGAAGTGAGATTAAAACCTGAAATAACTGGAGGAGGGGAAGAGCTATAGCACCTGCATTGAGGTGTCCGCCCCACGGAGATTAATATCACACGGTCTATGGGAAGGCTGATTTGTAGTGCCTGAGCAGGGCAAGGGAGAAAAAGATTCACAGTTCAGAACCAGAGAGTTAAAAAAAAAAATAAATAAACCAAACCGGTGTCACTACTGCCTGGTTTCCAAACTGCAGTGAAACACAACAGGATTGCTCAAGGCGGCTCATGCTAATCTGGATTTATAATAAATTTGTATTTTAGTTTTAACTGCAGTTAAATAAGGCAATTGAAAAAACTCAACAGTCTGAAAAACAGTTTTTATGTGTTTTAAAAAGTTTTAATTTAAAACTTTTAATTTTGACTTCTAATAGAAGATGTCTCTGCTCATTGCAGGGGGCTGGAACAAGACAAGTTTTAAGGTCCCTTCCAACACAAACCAGTCTGGGATTCTATAATTCTTTTCCATAATATTCCAGCTCCAGTTTTTGCGAAACCTGTTGTAGATTTAGAAAAAAACCAAACCAGCAAGATTTTGGCTTCACTGGTTCTTTTATATTATTTTTTATTCTTCATCCAGTAAACTGATGTTAGAAAGAAATATTAATTGGTCTTAGGCTGGGTGAGAATTTTGAGATGTGTCAATACCACCAAGTCTTCCAATGCAAGTCAAGTTCACTTTAAGCATCACAGCCTGATTCCAAACAGGAACAGCGGTACAAAAGGAATATATGAAATAATGTTTTCCAAAATATTTAAGGAAGGCTGTGATATTTTTTATGCTATATGTCTGCCACTCAAATCTTTGATGTAAAGAATGGAAGACAGAGGTGGGAATGGTTGTATTCCTTAACGTATTTTGAAAGTTTTGGCCTTTTCATGATAAATTCTTCTCAATTTACCTATAGCTGGGTCCATACAGTTGAACTGAAGGAGGAGATATTGATAAAGAGAAGAACTTTTATTGTTATTTCCTATTATTTGAAGCAGAGCTCAGATCAAGGCCATGTCTATCTGTTAAGTGGAGGAGATTAATGAGAGGCAAATATTGAAAGATAATGTAAATAAAGGCCAACCAAAAGCATAGCCAAAGCCATCAAATGTTACTCTAAAGTCCTAATTTTGGCTACTTATAAATCACATTTAAACAACTCAAGTGGCTGTGATGGGATCTCACATTGGCACCACCATAGCAGCATTGAGGCAGCTGCTCTGTGGGCGGAGGAAACCTTTGACTTTCACTGATCCTGTAACAAACAGATTCCTTGCCACTAAAGTAACAATAAAAACAGTCCAGAGAATAACTGTATGGAAAAATAGAAAAACTGCCAATCCTCCTTTCCCTCAGGTTTTCCAACCACCTGCCGGCAAACTGCATTAGAGGGGCTTTTCTTTCTTAAATATAAGAGCCCTGTGGGAAATAAATTAAATAAATTCAAAGCACCCTGACCGTTTCCTAGAGCATTTACTGCTGATAGGATTTCCACGTTAGGAAGTGGCCCAGGTGCTTGTGGCACCCATTGGTCCCCTCTGAGTGAGTGTGAGTGTGATGCTGGGCAGGCAGGTGAGTGCAGGTAACACGCTGGGAGCTTCAGCTGCACGCCACAAAATTAATGAGCAGCTTTGGAGTCATAATTTGTAGACTTCACAGAGAACCAGGGAAGATTATAAATGCTGTTGACCTAGAAGAAGTAATAGAGAATTCAGTATTCAGAACTGAAGAACAATTTGTAAGGGAATAAAGTCCAGCCTGAGCCATGACTGCTGTCTGTTGACAGATGGCAGAGAAGCATCTCCTCCATTCTCTCTCATTAAAATAATTATGGCAATGTATGTTAGACTCTCTTCAAGCCTGGCATTTTCACAGCACACACAGGGACACCAGCGTTGCAGGAATAAGGTGAAATAATAATGGAAACACATCTCTGGCATGCAAAGGGCATTTGATATTAAACTTACCTGCTTCCAGAAATAACAGCAGGGAGGAATTTGTTACCTCAGAATAAGTGAAATGATTTCCCTGATTCTAACAGGAGGTTAATTAGAGCTCTCTGCCAACTTGAGAAACACGTCCCAAATCCAGGTCAAGCCCCGGTTCGGATGATGAGCCCCTGCCTTATGTAACTCCTCAGAACCAACCCTGTCTCTCCTTTTTTTTACCTTGGCTGCCAATTGCTCCCTGTAAAACTGCAAATCAGATGCAGTCCAGTGTGAAACTTCTTCCCAGCTGTCAAATAATAAAGTCAGGGAAACCACGGGCTGAGAGAATTTAGGTTAGGGGAGAAATATTCCAGGTTCAAGTGCATCTCTCGCACTTGTGCATTTGTGCCTGGCGCTTTAGGGGGGACTGGGAGGAGAGTGAGCCCAGTTATCCCCTGTGCTGTTAATGACTTGGGCGGGTAGTTAGTGGCACGAGTTAATTACCCAGCCCTGCGAGTCCTTGTCCCCACCACGGCGTGTGACACGAGCTCTGCGTGATGTCACGGTGAGCAAAAATTACCTGGTGTCAGCACTCCCCTGTGCTGCTCCTCGCTGCTGTTCTCCCCAATATGATTCACTTTCATTATTTATGAGACTTGTCTCACTAACCCTCAGCAACGGTTCCAAATAATGATAGGAATCTGTCAGTGTAGGATTGTATTTCTCAAAACAATAACCACAGTTCCTGGAAATGTCAATATGTCAATTGAGGGTAACACATCTCTCAATAAACCAATATTTTGTAAAAACAAAACAAAATCTAAGGCAAAAAAAAAAAAATCATGCACGGAAAACGGAAATTTGAGCTCCATGGAGCTCTCCTCTTGCAATGCCCAGCAGAAAGCTTCCTGCTTCCCGCCAGACGGTGGAGACAGAAAGGCACAACTTTGTTTTTCTCCAATTAAAAACTGTCAAACATTTGATATTTTAGCTCTTCATATTCATAAAATGTCATGAGAAAGGAGATAAGACTTTGACAGAAGTCAAAGAGCTCCTGCTAGAGCAGAACCAAAGCATGGTAATACAACGTGCAGGAAACTGAGCCAAGGATAGATCAGGTCCTTGAGCAGTTCCATCCTGAACACAACAATTTCAACATTTGGAGCCATTAAAATGTATTTCTGCATCACTGCTGAAGTTGCTCTTTCACACATCTGCCTTTCAGCCCAAGGCAACAAGAACAGAGGTGAAGATCAAATCCCTGCCTTCAGTTTATTGGCTTTGCGTTTCCACCCAAACATCTCTCATGTTCCTAGAGCCCAAAGTTAACCAAATAAATTTTATAAACTATGTAGTTCTGAAAGCATTTCTGTAGCTCTGTGAGATGTTTATAGAACCCCAGACTGGTTTGGGTTGGAAGGGACCTTAAAGCTCATCCCATCCCACTCCTGCCATGGTAGGGACACCTTCCACTATCCCATGTGTCCAACTTGGCCTTTAACACTTTTAGGCTACAGGGTTGTTTTTTTTTTTTTTAAAGAATGATTTTTCCACAAAGGCATTATCCAATCCAAATTTTTGCCCATGAAGAAAAAGCAATGAAGTTTACAAAACACCAGTTTGAGCCCAAAAGGAAACTGGTGAAGGGTTTTCTCAAGATTCAACAGCAGCTTTCACATATGGGTAGGAAAACCTGAAGGTCTTTCAGGTGGTACTTAAATTATTAGAAACTGAGAGACCATTTGCAATCTCTGAAATTCCAGGATGTTGAGATTTCTGATACAACAAGTGGAAACATTAAAGAACAAACAAAGAAAAATAAAGTTCTACAAAACCCAAGTTCTACAGATAAATGTATTGATTTGTTAGAGGAATGTTCTACTAAAAAGCAACACTGTTCTAAAGCACAATACAAAGAATATTAAAAGCACTAAAATTTCTGTTTCCCACTGCAACGCTCACGTCCGTGTGTTGGGAATAGGGAAAATACAGCCTATCTATTTTGAAGAATATAAATTTATCACAATAGCTGTAAATCCCACCCCTGACACAAACTACAAATAACTACACAGCCCTCCCCAACAAATCATCTTGAATTTAATCTTTCCCAACCAAAAGACCATCCTATTTGGCTCACACTGTACATCTTTCTCCACCACTTGCATGGGACTTTGGTTTGGAGCGATCCCTTTATTCTGGAAAGTTCCAACTTGTAGAGCAAAGATTATCAAAGCTGCGAGAGCTGATCTAAGAGAAAATTAAATAAACATACAGGCTTCACATGACACTACGCGCAGCACATAATGTTAAACAACAGGAGGTAAAAGTGCTAATTAAACAGTTTATATCCTTCAAAATGTACAATCTCCAGTGATCAAGGAGCATGAATTAGGTGAGTAAATATGAGGGAGCCTGGAATGACAGGCTGACACTCCGGGAGAGGCTGCGGGGTGACAGGGATCTGCCAAGCCACGGCACAGCCTCTCAAAGGGAGCTGCAGCAAGCCTGCCCCTGGGAAAATCAAAGCCCAGGCTAAAGTGCACGACAGAGGAGGTGGGCTGTCTTCATCCCTAACAGCACGAGCCTCTGATCACAAGGCAGCAGCAATAATTGGGTGGTTTCTCAGCAATCTCTACCACGCGGTCCTGGGAGCCAGCGACATTCGGGGGCTCCTCCAGAGGCAGCGAAAAATGACAAAGGATATCAACATCAGAAGGCTACAGAGATTGAGACATCAAGGGCTGTAAACAACCAGGATGAGATGATTCCAGACACAAAACAACTGGAAAAGCTCAGCCATTAAGGAGCACGTTCAGAGTGTCGCCACCAGCCCTGAGTGCCAGAGGGTGCCAGCAAGGAACAGACACAATTGTCACTCTATCTCCCATCAGGAACAGGATAATGGGATTCTGCTCTGTGAGGGACACTGCTGACCCAGCTGGTCCAGAGACACTCCTGACTCATGGCTTGCTGCTCACAGAACACTAGAAAACAAACCATAGAATAGCCTGAGTTAGAAGGGATCCACAGCATGATCAAGTCTGACTCCTGGCCCTGTTCAGGACAACACCAAAAATCACACCACGTGTCTGTGTTGTTCTCCTGTTCTCCCTTTTCTGTTCTTCAGGTATCTCCTGTTGCTTCCTCTGATTAGAAGCAGTTCTCCAGCTTTCCTTTAGAAACAATCTTTTCACTAAAAAAGTGTCATCCTTGACATTGCTGAGTCTGGATGAACTCAAGCCCATCACATTCTCAGTGTTGAAGTTTCATCTACCATCCTACTTGCTCTACCAGAATTTTATATTACATTTGTTCATATATCTCAAATATTGACAAAACCCCATGCCTTCACCACTCTAATTATCCCTTCAACCCTCAAAAACATCTCTGTTGCTTCCTCCAAAACCTCTCTCTTACTCAGCACTCCATCACCTGTTTTATTCCCATTCTCTCTCCCCACGGCCAACTCAATGTCCTCAACAACCAACTCCACAGCCGTCTGTCCCTGCATTTGCCCAAAAGTGTCACTTCTGCAATAGTGAGGGCACCCAAACCACTCAGTCTTTGCCTTATCAACATCCTGCTTTCAGCTGAGTGACCACACACCCTCCTGGGCCTGTGGAAACCTCCTCCCCCAGCCACCTTCCAGTCCCACAGGTGACACCAGGTGAACTTTCTATACATCACTCCAAAACCAGCACATTTCAGTGCCAGCAAAGTGCAGTGGGCAAGAGACTGAACCAAACCTGCTGTTTTCCACTAAACTTGCAGTTTTCAGCTGCACTGACAAGATTTCACGAGTGACAGGAGCCGTATTTATCATATAAACAAATAGGAAGCCCCAAATGAGGGAATTAATCTCCCTCCTGCACATATGCTCCCTCCCCAGCCCCGTACACATGCAGAGTTTGATCATGGGCTGGCACACCTATCAATCCACAGCAAACTTATCGTGCAGCAATCAGAGCTTAATTAAAGGCACAGAGAGGTCAATATGTTCATATGCAAGATGATTCACTATGATGTCACTTGGGTGCAATCAATTAAAACGCACAGGATATTTTTTAGATGGGAAAACCTGAGTGGGGAGCCTGTTGTCTACCCAAAGGTTTTGCTATGCTTTAAAAGCTTCATTTAAATATTTTTTTCGCCTTATTTATATGCACAAAAGTAACGGTTATATCAGATATTCATAGGTGATTTAGATGATTGATACCAATTTCTCTTCATAATATGACTAGCAAATAAAAAACACAGCGGTTCTCATATAAAAAAATAATGTGTGACAAGGTTTCCTAAAACATTTCTATTTTGGACCTCACAAGCTAAATTGCTTTTGCTGGCCCCTTCCACCTCTCAGCATGGTTGACAGACAAATTGATCGAAACATCGGAAAATAATATGCTTGCAAAATTTCTCTGGGTGAGTTTTCAGTCTTTTGAATTTTTCATACCAGAACAAAATGAAAGATTGCCTCCTTGATTTTTCCTCCATTATGCGTCCCCATCTTATGTACTACAGGAACATACAATACTTCAAATAGCAGCAATACATTGTAAACAAAATGTAGAACATTTTTCATAGAACACCCAAGCCGTGCGAAGTTAAAAGACTGGGTAGCAGGAATCTTTGCCCTGCAGATTATGTTGTTCAATTATAATGAATTCATACATTTGAAGTTGCCTTAGGGCCTCTCATTAGACTTAGGGGTGTTTATTACAGGAAATATTGCTTGTATCATTTAAGAAGCAAGAAGGCTGGATGATTTGATTAGAAATGTTGACAGTTGAGGTGTGTAAAAAATATGTCATTCACCCACATTTTCCCCCCACTTTAATATTAGGATCCTTCATTTTTTATGAATTCTTTAACCCCTTCCTCCCTTCCCCGCAGCCCACGGCACAACCCGTGCTCGGCACTGCTGGTTCTTCGCCAGGAGCTGCTCGTGTGACACCAGTCCAGGTTTTCAGAAAACACGGACTGCTCACACGAGCAGCTCCACATGGTAACAGGAGGAAAACATGACCATTCCCATTCCCATCCCTATTCCCATCCCTAACATTCCCATTCCCATCCCATCCCATCCCCATATCCCCATTCGCATTTGCATTCCCACTCCCATTCCCATTCCCATCTCCATTCCCATCTCCATTCCCATTCCATTCCCATCTCCATCTCCATCTCCATCTCCATTCCCATTCCCATTCCCATTCCCATCCCATTCTCATTCCCATTCCCATTCCCATCCCATCCCATCCCATCCCATCCCATCCCATCCCATCCCATCCCATC
Source organism: Melospiza melodia melodia (assembly GCF_035770615.1). Lineage (NCBI taxonomy): Eukaryota > Metazoa > Chordata > Aves > Passeriformes > Passerellidae > Melospiza > Melospiza melodia. Next base: position 1,507,034 of record NC_086202.1, read on the forward strand.
CCATCCCATTCCATTCCCATCTCCATTCCCATCCCCATTTCCATTCCTATTCCCATTCCCACTCCATCCCTCCCAGGTCTACCTGCCCAGGATCTGCCCCCAGCTCCCATGGAAATGCGAATTATCCTTCCCACACAGGCTGGAGCTGATCCCCTTCTGCTGGCACCTCATGGAATTTGACAGAATTTTCTGCCTCCACACTGCCCAGCAAAGGCTCCTCAGATTTTGGGCCAAATCAAACCAGTCCTGTCACAATAACTTGAATAACTCAGTTGGCAATGTTGATTAAGCAAACAGGATTGATCAGAAAGGTACAGGAATGAATAAATAAAAATTATTGTTTGTTCATTCCTTAATATTTTTTTTTTTGGTGGAAAATGGATTAATACTTTTATACTCTTGAAGGGGAACATGCAGCATTTTTAATTCCTGTACTGTGCCAACTGACCTCAGAATGTGCTTTAGATGAGTAATTTCAAGAGAATTCATTAATTTTTGGACAAGCTCTTGTGAAACCCAGTAGTTTGACTATTAACATCCCCAAACTTGCAATAATTTTTACAACAGCTTGAATTCATGGAGTGGTAACTAGCATTTTATCAACTTTTATTATTATTATTTTATTAATTTAGATTAGTGTGCTCCTGAAAATGAGCACATGAAGTGTGCATATAAAATCATGCAACAAAACCATGAAGTAATTATAAAGACTGATAACACAAAAAACCCTCCAATTCAGCGTCTACCTTGTTTATTATCTGTAGTTTGCCAAATTCAAATTTGGCTTCCATTATCCACATGAAGTTAACCCAGAGAAAAGTGACTTAAACACAGCTTTACTTTGAGAAATTTAAATAACTTAAAATGTGTATTTGAGGAGCAAACAAAGCTCTTGCAGATCCTTTAGACGTTGGATCCGATCACAGCACCATTTAAAAGGACTAAAAAATTAAAAAAAAATATATCAAAATGATGTATTTGCATATTTATATTGTATTTATATGTATTTATAGGTATTTAAATGAGACCCAAGCAAGTGCAGAGGTAAGGATGTTCTTGCTAACAGAGAGTTAAAGGAACATCAATGGGGTTGAAATTAATTAGAATAAAATATGGGATGTATAATAATAATAATAAACTTGGAAGGATTTCTGACATGACCAGTAAGTGCTTTCCTCCTCCAAGGACCTGGTATTTGCCATTTCATCCTGTCTGCAAAATATCACAGAATGGTGACAGTTTGGAGCCAAATTTCATTTTCCTACCAAAAGTCAACACAAAGTAGACTTAAAAACTCATTTCAGTAGTGATTTGCAATTTTTGTTTAGTTTTTTTGCTGCTAACTAGACACAAACAAATAGCTTCCACTGAAACCGAAGTATTTCAGTAGATATTTATATTTTTACTGCATTAAATTCCTTCACATCTCTCCTCCAAATAAAATCCAATCACGTCCCTGTATGCTTGAGACAAAATTTCAATTTTCGATGATTATTTTACATTCAAGTGTAGAGCAGGGTCAGAAATTTGGTTTCACAGGGCAGGTCAGATGTGTTTGGGACTCACACCCTTTGCATTAAGGCTCCCCTCTCTCCCACGGTTCCAAAGCCCTTCCCAAGTTGCTAATCTGCATTTAAAGGCCCTTCCACCTCTTAAAACACTTAACTAAACACTTGAAGGTGTTAAACCCGTGAGCTGCCTCCTATCTCCAAATATCTGCAGGACTAACAGTGGCGTTCTTAAGTTAGGAGCGACAAACACTGGAAAACCTCCACACTTTGGCTTCCATATCTCTGAATTGGTATTTCAGTGACAGATGTTTGTTGCAGCAAAAACCTCTGTCAGAACAAAATTAGGTGATCTATCATTTTAAGATATGGTCTTCATATACTGTTTACTCGAAGATATCACTTGCCTCAAGCCAATTTTGACCAAGAACATTTTGTGATATGGAAGTGATTTGTATATCATCATTTTTGTGATAAATGTAGCTCTTGAACACAAAATAACCCACTATTCCACAGTATTACAGTTAAAACTCCTTCCCCAGTAAATCTGTACTACTGCTTTTATTACTACAAAGATACTGTATCTCGACTCCAATGCATTTCCCATTTTTATTCACGGAATAGGCTTGCCTGGTTCCCTGCTTTTACAGCAGGGAGCTTGGGCCTGGCCCCCTCTCCACAGCAGAGATGCTCCTCCACTTTTGGGGGGCACAGCACCCACCACAGCACCTATTTTATATTTTATTTCAGCTAAAAGGGCGAGAGGAACACAAAGAGATGCAAAGTATCTTCCAAATGACAGTGCCCACAGGCAGGGGCTGCCCTAGCTGCTCATGCAGGTCCAAAATTAACCATTTAATTTCGCTAACACTGATTTAGGTGTCTCACCCCTCCTCCAAGGGTCTCAAACCTTCTGATTTATAGGTGGTGGGTATAAATCAGCCATGTCCACCTCAGCCCTTCTCCAGAAGGGCAGGAAGGAGATATAAGCCAACCAAAAAGGACTAAAAAACAGCATAAAGCAAAAAAGTTGAGACAAATCACAAGTTTAGGTGGATGAGACAGAGGAAGGACATTCCAAGGGTCAGAGTAGCCATCCCTGGAGCTGAACAAACCACATTAAATGGAGGAGTTGAGGAGTTCCCACCACCTCTGCAGAGTGTGGCGCCTTTTCAGGTGCACCGTGAGCTTGGCAATTGATTTGGACCACAAATTATTAAACAAGCCACTAAATAACCATAATTTAGTAATGAGCTCAAGCCAGCATGAGCCTCAGGTTTACCTAAGCCAGTCTTAGGGACAAGGGGCTGTAGGTTTAAATCCTTCCCCAAGGAATGGCTGTGCCTCTACAGGTGTTTATTTCAGCATATGTGGACCAACAGTCTGCCACCAAATAAATTCCCTTATCCTGGAATTGTGTGTCCAGAACTTATTAACAAGGTGATTTTTGTGCTATTTAATGACAAGTGTCCAGCTTGGGTGGTTATTCACCCGAGATTCTGCTATAATAGAAAGATCAGCACAAGAATAAATTGATAAAGTGATTCCTCTCTTCAGAGCATCCTCCCCGGCATCACCTCCAACCTACACCAGGCTTGGTCTCCAAAAATTCCTCCTCTGCTCACCTGCCATGCTCCTCTCCACATGGGAACAGTCCTGGCTTTAATGGACTCTCCTGGCTGGAAATATCCAGCATTTCCTTTGACAAAATTAAAAGGTGCCTTCTATTTTCCCTGGCTGCTGTCACATCTTGCATCCTTCCCTGCCTTTCCAGAGGAAAAAGGGCTGGGAATGCAGGAAAGGGACTGATCAGGAAAAATGCCTCTTCCCAAATGGATGGGATGGGCAGTGGGAAAAGTGAGATAATCCTGGGAATTACTGTTTACCAACAGCAATGAGAAACTGCAGAACACTGAGGCCAAGGGATCAGATTTTGCCATTTCTTAGCATTAACTGCAGCACACAAAGAGAAGACTGACCCTGTATTCTTCCAAAACAGAAGTGGTGCAAGCACTCAGAACGCCTCACACTAAAAAAAAAGAATCCAAATTTTTCAGTGGTATTACAAGAATATATTTACAAGCAGACTCCTCACTCTATTTGCATTTTGAAGTCTTCCTCCATGCAGGATTAGCAGCAAACACACCACGCAGGAGGATTCTTTTGATGGTACAATTTCAGAACTGCTGGTGTAATGTGAGCCAATTTTCCTCCTGTTTTCAAAGTTTGCAGAAAAATGTGTGTATTACATCCTCTGATCTTTCCACTTGTTGAGATCAATATGTGCAAGTCTTCACAAAAGGGAAATTCTCCTTCACACCAGCTCAGTGGCTTAAATGAGAGAAATTACAGGTCCAGAGATCTAAAACTTGCCAAGATGTGCGAAAATTGTGCATTTTGAAATTGTGAATTTTGAAATCTTAAAGCACATGTTAAAGGCATGAAAGGAAACTTAAATCTTCCACCAGAGGGAAAAATCTGAAGTTCTGACTTCTCAGGGACTTCTGACCATGGTTATTTTGCATCTGTCACAAGTGTGGAAAACAACAATTATTCCTTCTTGCTATTTCATCAAAAACCCAACCAAGACACCAGGATTTGGCCTACAGCAATGCAACCACTGAGAGGAGTTTTTGCCAGGGTTCAATTTGCATGATAAACTGTTGTTAACAGATACCATCTGTTTTTAAATTTAGTAAAAGGGCCCATATTATACAGCTCATTACAAATATTAGTAACTCTTAGACAACGACTCTTGTAGAGTGTGGGTTGGAGCTAATGAAGTAGAAAGCTTGAACAACAAATCATTTACAAGTTTTTGTACAGTAGTTCTAATGGAGGGAGTTTATAATCAAAGGAAAATGTAATCACTTATGTTAAGCAATCCATGGACTTAGTCAATGTAGCACAAACAGCCATTATGCAAAATTATGACATTAAAGGGAAAAAGACTACTGCAGACTTTGCATTTTACAGTGTCTGCTACACAGGCTAACAACTTGGAGAGAATTAAACAGGTGAGGCCCCTCGCTTCCAAAACAGCCTTTTTCCATCAAATATCCAAAAGATATTCAACCTGGCCTGAGATTTGCTGCCCTGAATTAGACCTGACACTGGTAACAAAGGGGATTCTGTAATGGACATGGGCTCTCACAATGCAGTGCATTAATGGGCATCATGGTGAACATAATCTGTCAGGAACGGTCACAATAAAGATGTTCTCCTGATTAATGTTCCACTAGGCCTGTGCTTAATAATTTATATAATTTGTATTAACTTTCAAATTGCCGTCACTGTGGTGGACAAGGAAAAACACACAAACAATTCAATATAATAATTTCACCCAGGAAAACATTTTACTTGGCAATTAAAACTGCTGGGTTCATAGAGGAGTAATCGTTCAGGATTTACAGAGATGAATTATTGTGTAGCAAAACTGCATATTTAAACAACATAATAAGAAAATTCTTCTAAGAGGTCATAAATACTTTATAAATTACATTAATATTGGTGTTTGGTATTACTGCATTTATATTCTTGCAGATTGTGTATTTAAATATTACTCCCATAACAATGTACGATTCTATAAAATTACCAAACTTTTAAAATTGTGACAGTCTGCCTAATAAAAGCATCTCCATTAATTTTTCTATGCTTTGAATAAAGAAATAGTAACGTTACAGTAGTAAAAAATGGTCACTGTGCATTTCTTCACCTAATCCTTGTTTTCCTACATGGAATTCAGCACATTGCACAGCCAGGATGGTGGGTATTGGTCAAGAATATCCTATGCTATCCTATCAGGATGATTAATGAAGGCACCTTTTTCACAGAATGTCAGACTCTGCCTTTTTAACAACTGACCTTTCATAGAATACTACTGAACTCATAATTCCACTTTTGTTCAGTTTCTTATTAGTGGAGTTAAAATTAATACTTATGGGAATGATGGCTAAGGTGATGCACAGTAAATCTTAGAGCACATCAACCTTCTGCAGCGGCCACCAAAGGAATAGCACCTGCATTTGTCTACTCCAATAGCATAAGTATTCCAGTAAAACTCTGTGTCCTTTCAAAAGACAAATTAGGTCAATATTCAACCCTCTTTCAAGCACAAAGCTGTAAATATGGAGAGAAAAGTTCAGAATACTCACAAAACAGGTCCTACTGTACACGGAGGGGGAGTTCATCCTGCTGCACTGCTTGAAACTTCCTGAAACACTGCTTGAGCACAGGGACATTTTCAGGAGACATTTTAGTCACACAGCCTGGGAGCTGCAGGGACTCATTCCCAGCATGGCCACGTGCACCTCCATGCCCCAAAAATCACCTTTTCCATTTGGGAAAACCAGCCCTGTGCTGTGCCAGCACAAGGATTTTGGGGAAGGCACCAATGCGATGAAGGTAATCCCAGTTTTGCATCCACTACACCAGAGAGCTGTCCCAGGTGAACAGAGGCCCCATTTCTTTGAGGTGTTTTGCACCCACCTCGCTGTTCCTGTGGTGTCACACATTAACTGCTCACTTGCTGCCACCCCAGGATGCCAAACATCAATGCCGAGTGAGCAAACCCAGCGTGAATGCCACACGAGCATCACACACGGCAGTGCTCAGATGAGGCGCCACTCCCTGCAGGGCACAGGACAGGACTCTCCATGTCCCCTCTCCTCCAGGACTGCCACCACCCGCCACCCACCCTCCCAGCCCAGCCCAAAGGAGCCAGTTAAAATGTGTTTAGTTAAAATGTGTTTAGTTGAGAAAAACACCACAAAGCATATGAGCTTAAATCTTCAGCAAGGACACTCATTAACACAACTGGCTATATTTTTATGCCTTTTTAAAACCTGCCACCAACTCTTTCCCCTCATCATTACACACTAACATTCCTAAACTCTGAAGCCACAAGCTCCAGGCAGTTTCTTATCCTTGAAGGTATTTTAAGACAATAAAGATGGGAACTTTTTCCGGGTACACAAAGATCCAAATCCATGCTCTGGCAGCATTGGAGCTGATGTCAAACACCTCAGACCTCACACAACTGGCAGCAATTCTGCTGTAAAACATTCAATAACAGCAGCAAATGGCAGCTTAATTTTTCTCAACACATTCATTGGCATTCATGTGAGGTCCATTCACCTCCATTACGAGGGAAGGCATCTGCATTATGGCTAAATATTGTATCTTGCAAACAGAGCAGCGTTTGTGCTGCTTCAGCCCTTGCAAACCAAAGAGGGCTTCACCCTAAATGAGGTTTTCCAGAACAAAGCTAAAGGACATTGGATAGATTTCAACCTCCCCTTGGAGCTCAAGGCTTTTTGTGAGGTCAGCTGTGGCATAATTTAACTGTTCCATTACTGGAGACCTGAAAGCTGCTCCATGACTGGAGGTCTCCAGCCATGCATTACATTAATATCTATGGCTTGAAAAATAAATTCCTCCAAAAATATAAATTTTTTTTCTGGAATCAATTTTACTCCTATTCCAAAAGAAAAAAATATTTCCTTCTCCTTTCAGGCTCCAGAAGTGCCTTCACACCAGGAGAAGGATGGGTGTTTTCTCTGCACAACAAACAACATTTCACGACTTCATCATGGTTGAACATTCAGAAGTTGCCAGAGAAAAGAATCACCTCTGAAAAGTGGGAAAAATGTACTGAAATAATAAGTCATGTTCACTCGAGATGGGAAGGCATTCCTTAACAAGAGTCCCAATTTAGAAGTGCTGGGTGAATAAAAAGGTATTTCCCAATTAACGTTCACAGATGTGTCTTCTGCAGCCCAAAACAAAGCAGACCTTCCAATTCTGCCAGGGCCACTCTGCCAGAGCCTGCAGTCGTGTGAGTTAGAGCTCCCTTGGCCACAAATCATCCTAATTACTATGGAATTTTGATAACAAGTGATAGACCTGAAAGAAATGGATGGAGTGAAGACAAAGTTATAATGTGAATGCAGACAAAGCAAAAAGGTAGTGCAAAGAAGAGGAAGAATCAATAGGATTTATTTCATTCCTTCTGCAATGCTAATATGCAATAAATTAATAAATACGTGCTCATTCTGATGGCTCTTTTCAAGAATTCCACAAAACTAAGAATTAAGATGCAGCAAGCTTTTGGAATAAATATCAACAAGTAAATAATATAATTCAGCAATACTTTTAGTGATCCAGATGCTAAAGCCAACCCAAAGCAGCCCTTCGTTGCCACTCCTGTACAAGCTACAAAATACCAAACAACAACAAAAAAGCAGCAAATCTTCAGCACTAAAAATCCCTAAAAGTGACTGTTTGGGTGACACTGCTTTCAAAGTGTGAGATTTTCCTGCACAGGCAATTTTTTAGCCTGTAAAAGAATTCAATATTCTAGATCCACATCAGAGGGAAGCTCAGTCTGCCTCATCCCAGATGTGAACTATCAGCAAATAAAAAGTCTCATCAAGAATGTGTATTTTTGTTTTCCTCCAGCTTCGTTATACCTGGGGGTTGTTTTTTCGGCCACCTGACATCTTTTTACTGCGATTTATCCTCCCTTCAGACAACAGATTCCTTGTTCATTTTCAAATTACCTGCACGCCCTGGCAACCACACCTACCAGGAAGGTTTTTCTTGTTCCTGTCTGCTTTTGTTTTGCTGCAAGTCCTACAAGAAAGAATTCCAAGACGTATTTCCCAGAACAGGCAGGAAGCGGGACACGCTATCCCAACCCTGAGGATATCCTCTGTTCCACACTGGGACATAAATCTCAAAGCCCAGAGGATTTCTGCATCAATGAGGAGCATCTGGACAAGCTCAGAGTCACAAGCAATATTACCCAGCCTGCAGAGAACTTCTGACCTGCAGGAGCTGAGAGGTGATCCCGACCATGACCGACAGGAAAACGAGATCTGCTTTAACACAACCACAGCAGCAAAGGCAGAAAAACCAACCAAAATATTCAAGGAATCAATAAAAACCCCACAAACAACTCCACCCACCTTGGTTTGTCATCCCTGCTAGCATGAGCAGAAGAAATTAAAGAAAACCAGGCTGTTTCAAAGAATTCAGGTGGAGGTGGAGAGAGCCAAGACAGTCAATCCATGGTGCAATGATCAGGCCAGTGTGGACTCTGGAATTCCAGAGGTACAAACAGAAAGACATTTTCTATATTCTTCAGGTGTCCATTTAAAATTAGAACAAACTCTTCTCAGAGGTGAAGAACATTCAGGAGCGTGAAGAATGACTGCTTGCAAATTATTGAGGTATTACAGCTCAAATTGCCTTAATAGGAGCTGATTTATATTTATGGCCAAGTTTCATGCAGCGTTTAAACTTTCCACAACTCCTCCCCCAAGTCAGATCATTGAACTTGAAGAGCTTAAAAAATAAAGCAGGAAATATTTTCCATCTTCCTTTGTCCACTTATCCGGCCATCTACACTCCAGGGTATTTGGTGTAGTTATCCAGCTGGAAGTTTTTGGTCAGCACAGTTGTATTTCACATATTGATAAATCGAAGAACCACGGAATTGTTAAGGCTGGAAAAGGCCTTTAAGAACATCAAGTCCAACCATCAATCAGCACCACCATGTCCACCTTTAAATCATGTCCTCATGGTTCTGGAACGCTTTCAGGGATGGTGATTCCATGGTTTCCTACAGCATCCTGAACCCCAGGAGCTGTGCCTGGTGACCATCAAAACCCTGGTGTCCCTCCATGGTGCTTCACACAGCAATAAATGCAGAGGCCTCTTGGCCATGAGGGCTCCTAGGCAGCACCAGGAATGCTCTGATGTTCTCACCCAGGAACCACCACTCCTCCAGGGAGACTCATTCTCCTGGGATATAACCCTGACCCCACTCTTAGGAACAACCCAGACATTTCCCACTGGAGCAGGAATGTCTAAAAGAGCATCTGTCTTCAAGGGAACTTTCAAGTCCTTTCAGTGATTTCAATGTGTGAAATAAAAGACTTGGAATGTCAGTTTATCACCCAGATAATCTGGATGGACCACCTGTAGATTCTAAATTTTCATAAGGGAGGCAGAACACCAGCTTGGTCCTGAAACATATCAAGACCTTTACTCGTGTGGGTGCACGAATGTGGAAAAACCTCATCCTTTGAATGTTTTCCTCCCAATTCTGGCCAGGCTTTCCCACCTGGAGCAGAAAGCAGCCAGCACTGTCCCATCTAAAGCTCTGCCAGGGAGCACTGGGCACCACTGCTGAGCACAGGAGCCGCCCTGGCAGCCCTGCCCAGCCTGTGCAGCTGCAATCTGTGCGTGTGTGCATGCGTGGGAGCAGCAGCTGCACGGGAGCACCTCTGGAACAATAAAGCCCTGCACCCTGGCGGGCTGTGACACTGATGGAGCATGGCCAGCAGCAGGGCGCTCGCAGAGGCTGTTCATCATCATCATCATCACCTGAGCACAAGCAAAACCCAACCGCGGCGTGACAGAGCCAGGGGGACGGGCATCAATAACGCACAGCAAAAACAAATGACAGGAAAACAACGGGCTGGGAACCTAAAGGACAAAGTTTCTAACTTAATCTCATTATTTCTTGCTCTGAGCTGGCGGGAGGAAAGTCCTCTGCCACAGCCTGCAGACAATTCTGACTTCGTGTCTCAATCTACATTATTATGATGAAAATAACAGGAAAATAAAACACGATTTAGAAATCTACTAGTGCAAGGGACAATTTACATATATCAGCAGCCTATAGCAATAAGCCTCTCAAAGGTCACAATTAACCAAATAAATTGAGAAATGCTCCAAACCACACTTGCTCAGCTGACCACAACAGTTATTCAGAAATTGAGAAGCAATCAGAAAGTTTTTATCACCAGCAAGTGCCCATTGTAGTAAGCAATGAGGCAATAATGAGTATTTATCACTTGAAGAATTTATGTGCACCAAACAGGTTTAAATTTCTCAAAAGGCAACAGGAATTTATTTCTTACCCAGAATCAGTGAGAACCAGCAAAGATGAGCTGGTGGGGTCGATCTGCAAGAGATCCATCCTTGGAACTATTTTAATTTGATGAACAGGCATTTTAAGGAAATTTGGGAAGTTGGATTTAAGTAAGGCAAATACTGCAGGCTCCAATGAAGCCACCCCAAGCCTGGAGTGGTGGAACAGCTCCTGTTTATTCCTGGTGGGGAGAAGACAACTCCCCATCCCAGGGAGAGGCACCTCTCACCACTGCCAATCTGATCAGCCTCTGAACGCTGACAGAAAATGAGATGTGGGATGGAAAGCAGCACTAAATGTTTAATATGATCTGCAATTCACAATTATTTCTTAAGTGTCTTTTCCCTGATAACTTTTTCCACTGCATGATCTTAGTGAGAAGATAATGGGAGATGCTGCTTTTGAATAAGTTATACATTTCCCCTGCTTTACTTGAACCTCACAATGCCACCATTATTAATATTTTTCCTCCACAAAACAGCAGTAGCCTTCCAAAGAAAAAGTCCTTGACCAAAATATCAGAGGATATTAAACTGAGAAGTGATCTACTGATGCAAATCATTAAATCTATTTGCATTTGCTTACTGAACCCTAACACAGAAATTAAACTACATAGTGTGGGAAAAGAGCTGGTTTTGCATGGTTAAAAGGAGACATCTTGGAAGATCCGAGCTCTATGTCATTAATTTTCCTTCTTCCCCTCATTAACAAGTAAAATGTTTTCACTGCTTGAAAAGTTTTAATAAATAGGAAAAAGCAGGGCAGCTGACATAAGTTTTTAATGTAATATACAAGAGCTTTTAATATTTTTACATATATTAATGTAAAAGCTAAAAATAAATGTTAAAAGGTTACATTTGTGAAGAAAGAAAAATGGCATTTACAGTTACAGGGTAAGGTTTTAGAATTTAACTCTCTCCCTCCCAGCACGGGGTGCTGAGGAGCATTTGCCATTTCCCTGGAAATCCCTGGCATTGCAGGGATGAGCACTGCAGCAGCACCTGGGGGTTAAGGACACACATTCCCTCCCAGCCCCGAGCTCCAGGGTGATTTACTGGGCTTTGTCCTACCAAGCCTTAAATTCTTTTTATAGAAGGAATTACGGGAGGCATTTTAAGAACAGCCATAATTAGCACAGGCACTGGCAGGGTGAGACCTCTGGGTTTCACTGAAACGTGTGAGCCAAAGTGGCCAGGGAAGAGCAAGAGCTGGAGCTGGGAACAGCCACCCAACAGCAAAACCAGCATCCCAGGGTACATCAAAAGGAGTGTCACCAACAGCTCAGGGGGGCATTGTCACCCTCTCTCCTTGAGACAGTCCTGGAGAATTCTCCTCCATTTCCTGGAGAAATGTGTCCAGCTCTGGGCTCCTCAACGTGAGGACCTGCAGCAGCTGCAGCAAATCCAGAGGAACTCACAGAGATGCTCCAAGGGCTGGAGCCCCTCTGGAGCCAGGCTGGGACACCTGGGGGGGCTCACCTGGGCAGGAGCAGCTCCAGGGAGAGCCCAGAGCCCCTGGCAGGGCCTGAAGGGGCTCCAGGAGAGCTGCAGAGGGACTGGGGACAGGGATGGAGGGACAGCACACAGGGAATGGCTTTAAGCTGACAATGGGTAGATTTAGATGGGATTTTGGGAAGGAATCCTTCCCGGGCAGGGTGGGCAGCCCTGGCACAGGTGCCCAGAGCAGCTGTGGCTGCCCCTGGATCCCTGGCAGTGCCCAAGGCCAGGCTGGCACTGGGGCTGGGAGCACCTGGGACAGTGGGAGGTGTCCCTGCCATGGCTGGGGTGGCACTGGGGGGGATTTGGGGTCCCTGCAACCCAAACATTCCATGATTCCTGCTGGGCGGTGACTCATTGTCTCAGACATCTTCTATGGAAAATCCTTTCCTTAGGGTTTTCCCTCCTGAGAAGCTGGGAGGCCTCAGGAACACAATGCAAACAATGGTTATCTGCTGCTGTGGGATGCAACAGGTGCATCTGGGATTGGGCTCATGGGGTTGTTTCTGATTAATGGCAATCACAGTCAGCTGGCTCGGACTCAGAGCCGAGACACAAACCTTTGTTATCATTCTTGGGTACTTTATTTTTAGCCAGGCTTCTGATGAAACCTTTTCTTCTATTCGTTTAGTACAGCTTTAATGTAAAATTATCATAAAATAATAAATCAGCCTTGTGAAACATGGAGTCAGATCCTCCTCTCTTCCCTCATCCAAGAACCCCTGTGAGCACCATCACAACCCACGGCACTGACCTGATGTTTCCAACCCCTGCACATTGACATGGACAGGGCTCTGTCTGAACAGCACAACCCCAGTTTCAGGGTGCACAACACCAAGCTTTGCTGCTCAGCTGGGCTGTGTTTGTAACCCTCAGGGTTGGCTCCTAAATCAAGACATGTTAGAAGAGCCCAGTGATCACATTTTACAGTGCTGATATTTTAAAACAGCAAAAATAACAAGAAACTGTATTAGATAATATAACTTGTGCAGAAAATACCACAAATATGACTCTCTCTCTCTCTCTGGTGTGGAAGATGCAGAGCTCTAATAGTGATGAAAAATGATCCCACCAAAGAGGAGTGGGAGAATTTGTCTATGCAGCATCATCTCCTCGAGAAATTTCCCAGAAAACAAATCCTCTCCCGACTCCCTGCCCTGGGCTGTGCCACAGGAACATGCCTGGTGTGACTCCACCAATGCCAGGAGTAATTCAGGCCAGGAGTGGAACCTTTCCACTGCCCCTGCCAGAGGCAGATTAATGCAGTGGAGCATTTTTCCATTGCAAATCCTTGCTGTAAGGATGGGAAAATGGGCTGCATAATGACATGGATTATGTTTCTATTATGCCCCAGAATTAGTGGGTGTTTTCAGTGTTGCAACTCTTCATCTTGGGTTTCCTCCCTCGCTTCTGTGGTCCTCAAAAAGAAAAATTCAGATGCACAGATAATGCTGGGAGCAATTTAAAGCCACAGAGGTGTTGTGGGATGGAACAGAGGGGTGTGAGGCTCCTGGAGCCCCTTCAGGTGCTGTGGGGCCACTCTGAGGTCACCCCAACCTTCCCTTGTCCAGGTGAGTCCCCCCAGGTGTCCCAGCAGAGCTGCTCCATCCCCTGAGCATTTGGTGCCTCCTCTGGATTCTGCAGCAGCTGCAGGTCCCTCCTGGGCTGGGCACTGCAGGTGGGGCTCACCTGGGCACACAATTCCCCTTTCCTGCTGCCCAGGGGGCTCTGAGTGAACATGACCAGCTCATGTCCAGCTTCTCATCCACCAAGAAAAAAACCCGCACTTTGATTTTTCTTTCTTTGCACAGAGCCCTCAAAGGCTTCTCTGCCAAGATTCCAGGAGAAAACCACAACTGAAGCCTTGCAAAACCCACTCCTGTTTGAATCCTGCAACGCTGCCTTTGACAGATAATAGAAATGCAGCCGTGCTGTCAGGGAAAATAACACAGCTAAAGTCGAGTATTGATTACAGTGGAGATGCTCAAGATTCACTTCAGCTTCAGTGAGAGAGGAATGTGGGTTTTGCTAATCATGCAGAATTAAATTCAGCAGCCAGACCTGACAATAAAACTTTGCCCACAAACCATTGCTAAAACCATGTGAAACCACATCTTTGAGCTGTGCTACGTGTCAGGCTGAACTCTAAAAGCACGCAGAAAGTTGTTTTGTTTATGTTTTGGAAACACCACTTCCAATAAAAAGTTTTCTTAGCTTGATGCAGCATAAACAATCTGTAGCATCTCCACAAGAAACTATGAAAAACCCTAGCCCAGTTTATTTTTAATAAAAGGAGGACTATGCTATATAATAACTCTTCCTGCCACATCCATTGAATCTGCTGAAATAAAGATTGATGCCTGGATATTTGTAGAGACTTCTACCAGAGAAGGCAATATTTCTTTTTCCTTTCTTTCCTATTTTTTAAAATACACTTTCCTGTTATTTTGAAGTAATTTGAAGTAACAAGCATCATCTCCCTATTACCCAGGCATCTGCATGTTTTGTTTCCAAAACCAGTGGTAGAAAACTCAATGAGATTTTTGTGCCACAAGTTAAAAGATATTTGGAAATGAAAGGTTTTCTTTGAAAGAGGAACATTTATGTAAGAATGATCTTCTGGCGACTGCTCCACACAGGCACCACAAACAGGCTGTCCCTTGGCTCATCAGTGTGAAAACCAATGCTGTCAGCTCTGGAAGGGGTTAAAAGGCCAAAATCCTGGGTTTGAACAAGCATCACCCACAGGAACCAGATGCTCCCTGAGCCAAAGCAGCGCCTTGAAGGTTTTGGGCACAAGGCACTTCAGAAATAAAGAATAGGTGGGAGTTGGTGCTGGATCTGTCCACAGGCACCGGTGTTTGAACAAAGAACTGTGGAATTGTTAAGGCTGGAGAATTCCTCAAAGATCATCACGTCCAACCATCAACCAGCACCAACAACCACGTCCTCAAGCTTCAAGCCACCCAGGGATGGGCACTCCAACCCTCTCTGGGCTATTCCAAAGTTTTACAACCCTTTCCACGAGAAGCTTTCTCCTAATTTCCACCCTGAGCTGCCCAGGCCCAGCCTGAGGCCATTCCCTCTGCTCCTGTCCCTGTTCCCTGGAGCAGAGCCCGAGCCCCTCTGGCTGTGCCCTCCTGGCAGGGAATTCCAGAGAGGGAAAAGATCCCTGGGGATCCTCCTTTGGTCCAGGTGAGCCCCTGCCCAGCTCCTCAGGGATTCTCCATTCCCCTCCCCAGCCCCCTTCCTTTCCCTGCTCCCACTCTCCATTTAGAGCTCGTCCCAACCCATTAATTTCTTTACCCCAAGGATGTCCTCTGGCCCATTCAGGGTTTATCCTGCACCATTTTAAACAGAAAATTGCTGTTGTTACACAATATTCAAGGAAGAACTTGAATGAGGAAGAGTGGAACCTTTTCCAAACCACAGTGCCAATGATCCTCTACTCACAGAAGTCACCTCAGATGTTCATGGCAAACTAGGAATCCACTCCAAGCAGCAGAGAAGTCACATCCTTACCTCCTCCAGTGGGTTTTTACTGTGCCCCTGAGCTCCACTAAGTTTCTTAGCCTTGGCTGGTGCTCAGTGGAAAAACAGGAGGAGTGGCACTCTCCCAAATGCCTCCCACTTGTGGCATCAAAGTGAGATATCACTCCCAGTAAATTTTACAGCATGAGGAATGAAACAGTTAGCAAAGTTGACATTTAAACCCTCACCACTGGCTATGATTAAATACCTCAGAGATGAACAGAGTGGTTCACACCTCTCCAAGTTATTGTTCTAGGCTCTTATCAGAGTTCCTGCCCTGCTGCATCCTCTGCCTTTGCACACACCTGAGATCTCCCTTCCACCTCTAATAGCTGGAAACCTGCTTAAACTGAGATCCTGGAGAGTTTCTGATCATGTTACAGGGACAGAGAGATTGACTGAAACCCTGGTGAACTTCTTGAACTGCAGATCCACCCTGAAAGGTTGAGGCAGATCAGTAATACGGGAAGGACCACACTGGCTCCTTGCTCCTCCTCCTCCTCTGATGTCCCTCAGCAAGACAGAGGGAAATGAAACACTAAGGAACGCTGCCAATAACCTGCAGGGAACACAGAGCGCCGATGAGATCACACTGCTCCCGAGAGAGCCCAAAATGCAGCCTGGGTCTGTTCCTGCCAGGCAATTCCTACAGCAGGAAAATGCAGGGTTTGACCATTTGCCTACACATGCCACCCCAATGCCAAGCCCACAGCTAACATTTCCAGAGCATTTTGTGCTGTAAATATTCATTAGAGGGAAAGCCATGGTTCGTGTTACCTGCTCACCAAGGGGATAATTTACTCCTGCACCTCTGGAATGAGTCAAGGCCTCTCACAGCAGTCATCCCAGTGTGGGAACACCACAGCTGGCAGCAGAACAGCAAAAAACCTAATTCTCCTAATTCTGAAACTCCAAAGCTGCTGAAGACACTTTGAAGTATAATACCAGTAAAAGAAAGGGAGTTTATCTTTTGGACGTGAGCAAGAAGCGTTAAACATTTGTAATATTTCAGGTTGGGATGTTGGAGGAATATTGATCCAAACTTATCATTAGATTGGCATGAACTGAAAGAAAAACTACAACAGCTGATATAGCATGAAATATATATGTAATATACCATTATATTGTATAATATACATTGTATATATATTATACAATATAATGGTATATTATATATATATTGTATATATAATTATATATACAATATATAATAATAAATTATATAATAATAAACAATATAATAGAAACTATATCACTTACTTTTTTTTTTAATCTCTCTCTCTTTCTATATATATATATAAATATATCTAAAAAATACATATACACAGCTTATACACACTTAAGGGTTTTTAACATATGAACTGTGAGACTGAAGTTCTTAGAAATAGATACAATTGTCCAGATGAGGATGTCAAACCTTCAGGGACCTGTTTGGATCAGGACATCCTTATCACAGAACCCCAGCCTGGTTGGGGTCCCTCAAAGCCCACCCAGTGCCACCCCTACCTGGCAGGGACACCTCCCACTGTCCCAGCTGCTCCAAGCCCACCCAGGAATGGGATGCACATCAAGAATTTCAGAAGCCTGGATAAAGATGCCTCCTCTCCAAGAGAAACCATCCCTGTGTGACGTGTCTGGAGTTTTAAGCCCTGCAGCTTCCCGAGGAGCAGAATAACCTCAGGTTATTACAATTAGTTTCATCTCATTAATAGATCAATTTCTTTCAAGCACACTGAAACTGGGTTTTACTTTGTTGCTTCTCCTTTTAGGCTCCATTATAGTCTGTGTTCTTAAGTTTTAAGGAGAGCCATCAGTGAGGAGGTTGTAATCTCAGGTGATTAATTGCACAGCATTTTACAAGCTGTAAAACAGAGCGAGATCTCCACAAAGCGATTATGCCATTAACCAGGGGCTCTTATCAGATTTTTCTACAACTACCAGGTTTGTCTGACAGATTGCAAGTCTTAAGTATTTATATATTTCAAAGGTTTACTTATTTTTGTTGTTAAAAAACCCTAAAATCTCTATTGATTGTTACATGCAATTCCACATGAGAAGTCCCAAGCACCGTGGAGCAGAATACCAATATTTATTACCAGACTTGTGCTCATTATGGTTCTCTCTGACAGGGGTCCATTAAAATCAATTTTTATGTTTCTTATGTTTTTTTTTTCCCACCCAATGTTCTTGCCATGGCGTTTATTAGCCAGTTAGGAGAAACACCAGGCACTGCTTTGTTTTTATTTTATTCTGTCGAAAATAATGAGGCCAGATTTAACAACTATTCACCAGCGATGAGTAGAAGAGATTAAATGTTATACTTCAGCACAAACATTTACAGATGGCTTTAAAATTTTTAGAACTTTATCAGCGCTTAAGACAAAAGGAAGTCCCACCTTTCTTCTTCAGATTTAAATTCTTGAAGTAATCATAAAAACACTCTTCCTGCCTTTAGCTTCAGAGTTATTCCTGAGTGATAGACCCTCTAATGTAACGATTTTGGCACATAAATCATGCAGCCTGTGAGGTTGAGAGTTACAGGATGCCACTAATGCCTCAGATGGAGTGAAGTCAGCTCACCACTGAGAAAAGGGAAGATCTAGAACAGGTGAAAATTAAAATGTAGGAAAAGGATCTTAACTGTCCAGCTTCTGATGAAGGACAAGATCATGAGAAACTTCAACCAGAGAACATGAACATGTTACAGCAAACCAGATGTCCTGGTAAAACAAAACCAGATTTTTTTTTACCAGATGTTCTGGTAAAAGAGCAGCACCCATCCCTACAAATGAGATCCCCCAAATCTTTTTCCAGCTGTTATTCCACTCCCTCACTGACATTTCCCCTTCACAAGGTGAAGATCCTCATCCCCTGGGCTGCTCTTCAGGCAGGTTTTGCTCTGCAGCAAAGCCAAGTTCCAGCTCTGTCCTAAATACCCATTTATTTCCATTCCTCACCAGCAGAAATCCAGAATCTGAAGGAACTGCAGAAGTCATTTCCATATCCCTGGAGTTGGCAAAACTGTGAAATCCAGAGGCTTCAGAGTTTTTGTATGGGAGGTGAAATCATATTTCAACCAGAACACACATTATGCTCCATAGTCCTGATTAATTTCACACCCATTTCAGTTTCAAGGAGAATAAAATAGGAAAACAAGCATCCTACAAATCCATGGAGAACCTCAGAGGCAAACACAGTATGAAAAAAAGACAATGTTGAGAAAAAAAGCCAAACCTGTTTGAGTCTTGTCAGTGGCAGCACTGATGTAGCAGACTATGGAAAAGTGGAATTTAATTGCCAAACTCAGTTGAAGGACCAGTCTTAGAGATGTCTGAGAAAGTCTAAGAAATCTCAATTTTGCCAAAGAAATTCGGGACAGAAATTTAGCATCTAGTTCTGAATGAATTCAACATTCCTTTTAAAAATGTCACTGAACATTTCCTCACAAATAAGGAAAAAAAATCAAATATCTGAGCAGGACAGATGGACTCCAGCAGACCGAACACAGCAGGAAAAGGCACTGATGCCTCCTCAGCCAGGCCTGGATTCGAGACATCACCTCCACTGCCACGTGGGATCTGATCCAAACTCCAGCAGACATTACAGCTCTGGGAAAGCAACTACAGCTCTCACCAGTAGCACACAGTAATTAAAACAATCAGTCAGTCCTGCTTCCACCTGTTGGAGACAGATCTCTAGATAAAAATATAAAAAAATGAAAATAGAAAAATATAAAATTAAAAATGTTAAAAATAAAAATATAAAAATAATATAAAATATAGAAATATAAAAATAAACATAAAATTATTTATATAAAATATAATATATAATAATTTATGTATGTAGAATACAAATCTAGTAATATAAAATATAATAACTTAAATATAAACATATAAAATATGAATATGTAAATATATTAAGTATAAAGATATAGAATACAAAAATATAAAAATGTGAATATATAAATGTATAGAAAAAATAGAAAATAAAAAATAGAAATAAAAATATAAAAATATAAAAATAAAAAATAGAAATACATAAAAATACAAAAACATAAAAATAGAAAAATATAAAAATAGAAAAATATAAAAATAGAAAAATATAAATATATAAAAATAGAAAAATATAAAAATATATAAATATACAAAATAAAAATTTAAAAATAGATGTACGTCTGCAAGATTTGTGAGGTGTGCAAGGAGATTTTACGCCCAGTGACATTTATATGTGTGCCAAAAATTAAGACAGGGAGGATTCTTGCAAAACTTACCTTAAAAACACTAAGAGTTTAAAACGTTTGACGATATTTTCGAGGCACAGAGGAATTGATGCATTTTCGAGTCCTCAAGGGCACAAGAGCCCCCTCCCAGCAGGACCAGCACAACCAAGAGCGCTCTCAGACGCTCTGGGCAATCTCAGCAGTGTTCCCCCAGCACAAGCACAGGGCCAGGATCAACAGCACACGAACTCACCCCCGTGGCAGCAGGCTCGCTTTGGGAAGTTTTATTTCATGCACGCCCTTGTCACAGCCCCAGATCTCCATCCTGCCCAGGGGGCTGAGCAGCACCACCTGCTTCTCCTGGCATGGAGATCCTCCCTGCTTGGAATTCACCTGTTCAAGAAATAAAACCCTCTTTAACTGCAGGCATTTGCACCAAGGAACAGATTCGAGGAGTTCTCAAAAGCAATTTGAAAGAAGGGAGACAACAGTGAATTTCAAGTTTCCTCAACTACAGCATCCACTTTCAAAATTCCAACTTAAAATGATCTATCTTCACAAGTCAGCACCTAAATCAAAGTCTCAAAAAAAAACATTAACTAGCAGCACAGTGATCTTCATAAAAACATGAAATAGCAGCAGTTGCATGGCTGGTTTATCAGCTAAAATCCAATGTGTTGTGACACTTATTTAAAACAGGACTGTTGTGACAACAAAGTAGATTCAGTGGTTTAGAGCAGCAGTGTTATGCAAATAACAGCTGGAACACAAATAGAATATGTCTGCTGGAAAAGAAAACACATGAAAAAATCAATCATTCCTTAGGAAAAGAAGCATATTTTTATTCCCATTGTTACCAGTCTGCTTTTACGATTACTGATAGGATGTAGCTGGAAACAGCTGCCAAGTATTTCTCAATATTGGACAAGACCAACAATAACAGACTTGTCAAATTCATCTTGGCTAAAAAAAAAAAAAACCCAGTCTGGAAGTGTGAGTTGTGTTCCCACTTTGGTTTGTGCCATCACTGCAGCAGGACAGGACAGGACAGGACAGGACATCACCAGTGTCCTCTGCAGCCACCCAGACACCAAACCTTTGGTCCAGACCACACAAAGTCCTGTGCTCCAAAGAGCTCAGCTCATGTGAAACTGGGAAAAAAGGGAAAAACTGAGAAACTGTGAGGCAGCACAAGGTAACACCACCAGCAAACACAGAATAACAGGCTCCTACAACTGTTTGGGATGGAAGGGACCTTAAAAATCACTTATTTCCACACCTCCCACTGTCCCAGGTGCTCCCAGCCCCAATGCCCAGCCTGGCCTTGGGCACTGCCAGGGATCCAGGGCCTGCCCACCCTCCCAAGGAACAATTCCTTCCCAATATCCCATCCATCCCGGCCCTCTGGGAAGCCATTCCCCGCGTCCTGTCCCTCCAGCTGCAGCACCCTGCACTTGACCTGCTGAACTTCATGAGCTTTCCTGAGACAACACTGAGAGAACAACAAATTTCTTGGATTTCTTTTATTTAACTCCCTGTGTTCAGGGTTGGATGGGGCTTGGAGCAACCTGGTGCAGTGGAAGGTGTCCCTGGCCATGGCAGGGGATGGGATGAAATGAGATTTAAGATCCCTTCCAACCCAACCCAACCCATTCTGGGATTCCATGAACGCCAGAGCAGGGGTGCAGCAGGAGCCAGGAAGGTCCAGCAGGGTGACTTACAGCTGCCCACTGCTCACAGCTGTACAATAATTAGTTGTTTATCCAAACAAGAGAATCTTTTCAAACCCCATTATTAAGTGCTGTGGAATGAAGTCACATCTGTGAGTAATATAACCAGTGTGAGAGAGAGCAGAAAAACCATCAAGCTGACAGTTTTGCAGAACCAGAGCAAAAGTAAACCTAAAGCCCTGAATTTTGGGAAGCTCTTACACAATTCCTCCATTACAGACGCGCAGCAACCAGAGCAACCTCACTCAGCCTGGAGCAGCCCAGGAACTGCAGGTTCCCTGTGGTTTATTTACTTGGGCTGCAACCCCAACTGCTGAATAATCAAATGTTTGGTGGCATCACAAATAAGCTCCTTTCCCACCAACTTTTTCCATGTTCCTTCTCCCTCCTGGAGGACATGGGAGAACTTCTTTGGAGCAGCATCTCATTGCAGAAGTCAGCAAACAAGCAGTAAATTTCCATATGTGGCAAACCAGCACACATTCTTCATGTTTATTGGTGTGACAGCCCCGAACCAGATGCACTGAACCTCACACCACGTGCTCCAGGACATTTCCATCAGAACAAAACCCAGGGTGCAGGGAGCAGCAGAGAACTATCAATAACCCTCTGAGCTCTCTCCAAGTTGAACTAAGCTTTATGGATGAAGCCCTGAGCGACTGCAAGCCCTATTTGCAGCCTTGCTTATCATATTCATGGGGCAGCAATATTCAGGAGGTTTATTTCTGTAAAAGAATGAGGCTGCAGGACATCAATCCACATCCATTTGCAGCTGGGTTGGGATGCTCCAGGATGAAGGTCACTGACAGATGCACAACGCACATTCCTCTGCCCAGACATGAATTTTGTTATTTAGGCTGGACAGGAGGAGAAATTTCCTCCCAGAAAGGGCTGTCAGGCACTGGAACAGGCTGGCAGGGGAAGTGGTGGAGGCACCGTCCCAAAACCAAGAGCCTGTGGCACTTCAGGCCAGGGTTTAGTGGTGCTGGTGCAGGCTGGACACTGCCCCTGGATCCCTGGAATGCCCAAGGCATCCCAAAGCACCTGGGACAGTGGGAGGTGTCCCTGCCATGGTCTTTAAAGTCCCTTTCCAACCCAAACCATGATTTATGAAAAACTGGAAGAATTCTGATCAGCTCCTGCATCATCTCCACCTTCATTCTGCCCTTCCACTGCAATACCTATAATTCTGTATCAAAATACCTAACAATTTTGATATTAGGTAGAAAAAATATTATTTTTAGACAGGACACCTCTCCTGCCAACCTCTGGAGTTCTCCCAAAGAAATAAAACCGCAGGAGCAACATTTGTGAGTTTACTTCACCAGACTGCTAAACTGGAAGATTGCAATTTTATTTAAATTTGCATTAAGCAGCTTTCACACTACTTTAAATAATTCAAATATTTCCATTTTCTGTTGCTCCTAACACCCCCAAAAACTCCCCTGGACATTGGCCTGACATCCTAGAATTCAATTCCTATCCATAATGATGAAGAGAGAAATAAAAAAAGGCAGTGAAATCTTGAGAATCAGCATGGCTTAAAAAAAAAAATGAATCTGTAGCAAAGCATTTCCACGCTCCATGTTGCCCCAGGAAACAATTTGTGCTTTCCAGAAAAGTCCAGAGAGCAAGCCCTGATTTTCCTTTCAGGATTATGGAGAACTGAATCCTTCCCATCAGAGCCCTATCTCTGATGGATCTCTTCTCCACAGGTTTTTCCATTTCCCTCACTCTGCTTTTACAATATAAACCCACCACACCAATATCAAAATATTAACAATAATCCCCTCTGCATCTGATTTAGCAGGGGATTTCCATTAGGCTACAGCATGGAAGCCCTCACGAATTTTTTTTTCTTTTCCCCTCAAATATTTCTGGGAATCAAGGCAAAAATAACATATTCAGCTGGCAAATCGAATGTGGCCTCACACATCCTGCAATTGGATTTTTTCAAACCTGCAATTATCAGGGAGATGCCCCAGGTCCTCCAAGAAAGGGTCTCTTGATCATTTTCAGATTAACCAAGTGTTAATTGAGCTACGTCTGATGGAAACACAACCAGCAGCAGGAAATTGCATTGCAATTCTTCCTCCTACTTCCCCCAGACCCCAAAATGGTCCCATTCCCACCATTTCTAGCCAAACCACTGCTGCACGTTTGGAAATGCTGCTTAGTTCTTCACACTTCTGTGGGGCTGAAGAACCCACCCAGGTGCTCAGGAGGGTTCCCACCCAACCTCACTGGGCTAGGAGGGAACCACACACTGCCTTCAAACACCCAAAATCACTGCCAGAGGACCCCAGATTGCACCAATCATAGGAATTCTAACCCATAAAATCCGAATTTCTGGATGTATTAATCCACTGGAATCACCACCTGCAGGTGATTCCCTTGGAGGCGTTGATGCCCACCCCAGCAGAGGTGTGGCCAAGCACCACCTTCTTCATTTATTTCCCATTCTCCATGAATTTATCCCAAAAACTCCATCACTTCCCATTCTCCACAAATTTATCCCAAAAACTCCATCTCTTCCCATTCTGAAGTGATTATCCTAAAAACTTCATCACTTCCCATTCTCCATAAATTTATACTAAAAACTCCATCACTTCCCATTCTCCACAAATTTATCCCAAAACCTCCATCACTTCCAATTCTCCACAAATTTATCCCAAAACCTCCATCACTTCCCATTCCCCACAAATTTATCCTAAAAACTTCATCACTTCCCATTCTCCATAAATTTATCCTAAAAACTTCATCACTTCCCATTCTCCACAAATTTATCCCAAAACCTCCATCACTTCCCATTCTCCACAAATTTACCCTAAAAACTCCATCACTTCCCATTCTCCACAAATTTATCCCAAAACCTCCATCACTTCCCTTTCTCCATAAATTTATCCTCAAATCTCCATCAAAGTCCCGACATTTGCATCAACAAATGAGCTACAATTCACAAACACCTGCCCTGTGTTGATGGTGCCATAGAATATCAGGGACTCACTAAAAAAGCCACTCCAGACATTTGCTGAGGTTGAGGATGATCAATAAATGCCAGGGAAGCTGCTCCTTCCTCCTAATTACAGGGAAAAACCACCAGGCCTGAACTCTTAGAGAGTCCTTCTTTTGAGTATCTCAAACCTCCTTGCTATTGATTCAAGTTTTGAATTAAAATTCAATCAAAGCTTCAAATATTGGATTTAAATTTAAGGGGAATACATCGGTTTGGCAATTTGCTGCTTCATTTCAGTCACCCTTTCCTGATGCAGTAAGTTTGCATCCTCCTCCTAACAAAATCCTTATCAAATCCCATCAGGCAAAGGAAAATTCCATCCTTTAAAGCAATGTTTGTAAAATGATTTCATGTCAAAAAGCCTCTGCCACTGATGAGGCTGCCCATGCCAGTGGGCCACCCATCCAAGGATTTCACTGAATTACACCTCTCTCCACATCTCCTTAATAGTTTAAAGCTTCCTGTATTTGTTTTACTGGGTTCTGCCTGTTTATTTGAAAGGAAACAATCCATTGTATGTAAAGAATATGGGCAAAGATATTAATAGTAAAAGTAATGTATTTCTGCACATATAGTGCAGGGTGGAGGGTGGTTTTCCAACCTTATGGGCCTTGTGTTAGAGGAAAAAGCCATTTTTTAGTGTTTCAAGGCAAAGAAAGATTTAAAGGCTGTGAATAGAAGACAGGATCCATGCAATCAGAACAATCTAAAAATCTGCTCCTGTTAATATCTTGATTAACCATCTATATTTTCACCTTACAAAAGCTACTGTTCCAAGAGAACAAAGAGTTTTCGTACTACAAATAATTTTACTGCAGGGAAGCAAGAAGGAAAGAGTTTGTTGGGACTTTCACAATAAAAGTGAAATACACTGAAAGTTGACATGAAATACAGTGAAAGTTTAATATACTGGAATATTAGTATCACTTTACTACACTGGAATAAAAGTTAGAAAGAATGAGAAACATTTAATTCTCAGTCTTTTTGCTTATTATGAGATGTCTGATTTCTTTCCAAGGCAAAATACAAATTTTTCTAAAAGCTGCTTCCTCTTCTTGAAAAAAAAGAGTCCAAAGACTTCCAACTGAATTGAATGGTGTGAACATCAAAGAAATATGTGGGTGTGGGTGCCCCTGGATCCCTGGCAGCGCCCAAGGCCAGGCTGGACATTGGGGCTGGAGCACCTGGGACAGTGGGAGGTGTCCCTGCCATGGCTGGGGTGGCACTGGATGAGCTTTAAGGTCTTTTCCAACCCAAACCATTCTGGGGTTCTGTGATGAGGATGTCCTGATCCAAACACACCCCTGAGGGTTTGACATCTTCTTCTGGACAGTTGAAGATGTGAGAAAGTTCTCCTGAAAGCCAGGAAGCTCCTTGTCCAAAAAGCCAAGGGATGGCTGCTGCCCTCTGCAACCCACAGCGAGCTCTGAGCAACATCCCTCATTACTTAATGGAAAAATAATTTCTGAACCAGGTAATGCCCAATTCCCGTATCACCCCACTCACATTTCACTCACAGCATCCTCCAAAAATATGGAAAACTGTCAGTCCAAAGAAAGCCAAGTGCCTCACAGGTTTTAAATTAAGGCAAAAGCTAATTTTTGAGGAAAAGAAGATGCTGCTTAAACCCAAGAATAAAGTTTTGAAAAAAAAAAACAATCCTCTCAGTACCTAATCTGATGTAGTTCTGTCAATACAACCTGCTGTAAACAAAGTAACTTTTAAAATTACCTTTAATGTTCTAAAATACAATCCTTTACATCCAGCTGCAGGTTCCTGTGGACTGAACAAGCCTGACCTGGACACAAGGCACCTCACCCCCCTCCACAATCCCAGTCCCTGCTGGGTGCACTTCTCCTTCCTGCAGCATCCAAAACAAACTTTCAGCTGTCCAGCAAAAAGCACTGGAGATGCGGGTCCATGGAATTCTCTGCTGGCTGCAGGAACAATAAACACCTCCCCAGCTGAGCCTCTCAAACAAGAGCTGCACTGAAGCCCTGCAGCGCTCTCCTGGTGTGTCTCACTGCTTCTCTGAGTAAATCTAACCCTGGTTAAGCCAAACCTGCAACTTCAGAGGGTATGAAAACAAAACCTCCTCATTTCCTGGCGCGGGGAGGTTTGGAAAGGAAATGTCAGACAGACTGGAAGCAAATCCAGGGTTAGTTTGGGGTGATGCAATTTCTTTACCTTGCGAAGAACTAATCCCATAAAAATGTGAAGGTACAGAATCAAACCGCATATTCTGAACATATACAAATATACACTGGCATAAACACTCAAAATCAGTGCTCCTCTTCCCTTATCCAAAGGCCCATTCACACAAGCCCCCAAAAACCAGGGGGATACGCGCTCACACGGAGCAACATTTGCTTTCCACGGCATTTCAAAAGTCTTCGAGGAGAGCAAACACGTAATTCTTTATTAAACAATCAAAGACAACAAAAGCAAGTTCCTGTTGTCCCATCGCATTATCCTACTAATCCTCTTTGGATGGCACCCAGAAGCCCCCGAAATGCCAAGCTGGGAAGTGCCTTTCCAAGCCGTGGTCGCCCCTGGCTCTTTGGCTGCGCCTTCAGCCGCGGCTTTGGCAGACGGGAGCAGCGAGCGATTCCCGGCGCCCAGGGCTGGCCTGGCTGTACTGCAAGGGCACTGCAATTGTAATAAACCCACCTCAGCTCCCCTGCAAGGGGCAGGTGGGTTACAGCCCCTGCGTTCCACGCTCAACAAGTGCAGCTTTCAACTCCATCTGCTGCTCACGCCAAGCCTGGACTGGAGCTGGTACTCGAACAGCAGACCCCAGCGGGCTGCTCAAACAGGAATTCTGCTGCATTGTTTCCTCCAGAACCTCTCCAAAAACATGTAAACACATCCTGCATCGTTCCCCAGCTATTACTTATACAGGAAATTTAAATGGGCTGCAGGCACAGCAGCCACGTGCACTTACAGCATGTAGACCATAATAAACCACATATACATCAATCAGGAAATTGATATCACGTAATATCAATGGCACAAAGCAAAGAATAACACTCGATGATCTCTGAGGTGTTTTCCTACCCAAACAATTCTCAGCTTCCACTTACACACAGCACAGAAGAAGTGTGGTGTTTATTAATTTCAAAAATTCCTGATCATGGTGGGGACACAGATTTACTCATCAAACTGGGGGCTGCCAAGAGATTTTGTAATTAATTAAACTGGGTAAGAAATGGAGCCCCAAGGGGAGGGAAAGTGGACAGGACAGTGCCAGATATTCCTGGAATAATCAGATTATGGCAACAAGTGTGTGCACTGAGTTAGTACCTGCAAATCCCACCAGGAACCAGCCCAAAAGCCACAAGTCCTGGTGGCACTTCCAAGGGGAGGGGAAGCACATTGTCCCTCTTATCCTTCCAAGGACCTACCAAAGGGATTGAGTCCTCCAGCTCCTCATTTTTGAAACTGGGAACCCTATGGCAGAAGATTCAGTTAGAAGCACTACAAAGCAATGTTGTATTTTGTTGGGTTGTTCAATATTTTAACATTGTCAGAGGGAATAAAACACTGAACTTTTACACTTGTAATATATATATATTTAAAAATAATTAAGGAATTTGCTTCCAAATAATAAACAAATAAATGCACTAAAAAATCAAGAATCAAGAATCTTGTCTCTTAACAATTAGAGGGTCCCCCAAAAAAACCTATTTTGTTGTTACTGGGTTGAGTTTCAACAAGTCCCTTTCAACTCAGGATATTCCATGACTCCACGAAATCTCTTGCACAGGAAAAGTCATGGTGCAGTAATCTTAATTTTCCAGATGTGTTCATCACTTCAAGAATTAAACCCAAGGTATTGCATACATATTGAGTTGTCTGTATACAGGTACAATTCCCTCTGTGCTGTGCCCAGCTCTGGCCCCTCAGGTCAAGAAGGACTTGGAGGGGTTGGAGCGTGTCCAAGGAAGGGAATGGAGCTGGGAAGGGGCTGCAGAATCCCTGAGGAGCTGGGAAGGGGCTCACCTGGAGCAAAGGAGGCTCAGGGTGGGCACAGCAGGAATTTCCCCATGTAAAGGGGGCTCAGGCACTGCCCAGGGAGGGTTCAGTGCCCATCCCTGCAGGTGGCTCCTGGAGCTGGCACTCAGGGCTGGGGACAGGGTGGGCATGGGCACAGCTGGGACTCCACAGGCTGGGAGGGCTTTTCCAGCCTCAGGGATTCTGGGATTTGAGGATCTACTCCTTAAAAACCATGGAGGGGTTTGCTGTGAGAGTGTGTTCACGCTTTTCTGTGAGAGGTACAGAGAAATACAAAATGCACTGCCCAAATCAGCACCTGACACAAACCCACACAGTGATCCTGGAGTGCTTGGCTCTTACAGGCTCAGCCTGACGTAAATACATGGCAACTACTCCAATACAAGGAAAACAGATGAAATTTTAATCAAATGAGCCTTGTATCAGGTTCAGGGGAACTGAAAATGGGCTAAAAATGAAAAAAAAAAACAGCAGAAGAATGACTTTAATATTGGGTAACATTTCAAGTTTTTATCACCTAAATCCACAAAATTCCTGATCTGCTCCTGCTTGTCTTCTCTGCAGAGCTGGAGTCAGGACCAGCTAAATAAAAGATAATGCAACTAGGCATAACACAATAAAAGATATTACCTTCCCAATGCATTATTGCTGCCAATTATAAGAATCACTTCAACTTAATTTCAAAGACACAATCACCCTCAACTGTAACAGTCTCTTTTTTAAATTTCAAACAGTATTACATTAAGGCAATAACTCACCTTCCAGCTATAATATCAGTCTCCCTTATTGCAAAAATACATTTCATAAATACTTCTCATCGACAAGTCAAGCTAATTCAGGTTAATTTTATTGTATTTTGGTGCTATCTCACATTTGTGTGCAATTACCTTTATCATTTTATTGCCGTGCCAGAAAGTAATCAGAACAATTATTTGAAAAAGGAGGGGTATAAATTCTAAATCACACTTGCTGGCATTTTTGATAAAATAGCAGCTTTATCTCAGGAAGTGGCAGGGACATGGGATAAATCATGCATCAGTCAAGTGTAGCTGACCCCCAAGTGCATTGCACAATATCAGGAGTGCTTCAAAAGAAACTTTCCTATATAATCCATCATTCTTTATAATACCAAAATAGCTCTACCTGAAGAGTAGGAGCTGGAGAATAATAACAAAATAAATCTAAGCAATATGAACAAAACCATTAATAGTGCTCCTTAAGCTGAAGGAGAGTCAGGAATCTGAGTTGTGTGTGAGGAAAGAATTTCGCTGAAATTTCTGAAGTGAGCAGACCAGCAAAATGTGTATTAGGGATTCACGAAAAACACAAAATACAGGGAAATAAACACAGACAGAAGAGGTGTTGCAAAGATTTGTACAAAAATACAAGAGTACAGTCTTGGCACACACACATCTGGACTTTCCTACAGTTTTACATCCCTGCTGGAGTCAGGACAAAGGTTTCACTATTAACAGAACAAAGCATTAGGGTTAGTACAAGAATCCATTTACTAACTTCAAATTTAACTGCCAGACGTCCAGCGAGGAGCAGAATGACATTCAGAGTTTTCTAATGAAATACAAAAAATACAAAACCTGGCGCATTGCCAGAAGCACAACAAACCCCCGCCCAAAACCCTAAATACGGAGATATCCTGAGGTCTGGTCACCCAGAGCCCAGCCACCTTCTAGCCCAACCCAAGCCCAGAACTCATCTCTGGTCACTGCAGCAGAACCAGGGATGGAGTGGGAGGCACAGGCAGTGATTATGGAAAACTCCCACGTCTGCCTGCTTTCCCAAAGCATTTTTCAGCAGCCTCCTTAAAAAAGTGTTCAGCACATTGCACGGGTGATAATTGATTCCTGCAAATCCGTGGCCAGGCACACGCTGGGTGTCACCCCAACGTGGGGCTGTGCACACTGATCACACACTGAAAACAGCCCGAAAATCACCAATTACATCAGGACATCAATATTTAATATGCATCCAGAGCACAGGGAAGTGTCTGCACAGTGCCCACAGCGGAGCTGGAGTGTTTTACCTCAAACCTTCTGTCTTCCCACATATCAAAAGGGGAAAACTCCCCAAACAGCTCAAGCTGCACCTTTCAACTCCACGTGAGAGAGGGGGAAATGAAAAGGTTAGATAATAAATTATTAGTTTCGTGTCACTTGCCAGCTATATCACACCTAGCCTGCAATGAGGGAGCCAGGGATTCTCCCTCCCTCTGCTAAAAGGTGTTTGCAACTGGAAGATGCATAAATGTGACTAAAGGGATGATGGTTCAAAAGAAAAAAGTGAAGCAATAATTTATTTACCTGGATTTCTTCCTTAACCATTCTCTTTTAAAAAACAAAACCGATTTGCTTTTGTAGAAAAGAGGTAAACAACACAAACCAGCAAAATGCTCCTTCCTAAGCCACATGACATTATGTAAAGCAGATTAAAACCACAAGAGATGCCACTATTCAGACATTTAGAGCAGTGACAGAAGTTGCCAACAGGAATAGTTAGAAATGCAGGTGTGATTGTACCAGAAGTGTTTTCCTAGAGGAACATCACTAATGTTACAAAAATAGCTATTCCACACACACACAAAAAAAAGAGTATTTGTGTCTTCAAAGTTCATTTCAACTATTTCAGGGAGACAGCTATAGACTAACAATGTGCTGATGCCCTTCTTTCAGCAGAGTAAATTGTCTGAATATTTGGATAAACATCCATGTTTCTTATTTTGCTACAATGCCAATGACCTACACTTACATCACTGAAGCATCAAGCCTCAAAATTAAGCCTGTGTTTCCAGGGAGGTGTTTATTATTAGGGGATGGAAACAGCAACAAAACTGAGAGAGCAGCCCTGTCCTGTTATTTATGCTCTGTGGCAGATGGATACGTGCTGGGGAAAGGTCCACTGATGCCTGTTACCAACCATGACAGAGCTACAGAGATTTACAATGCAGCATCAATCTTGTCAACTGGATTCCTAATCCTGACTGCTGGGCACTGGGGAAAAAACAAACTATGTTACGTGAACTCTTTTGTAATGCTGGACTTGCAGTGGCCACCCCCCTGCAAGGGCACTGCACTGGAAACTTACTTTGGGAACCATCCTCGATGCCATCCCGGAGGAAAAGGCTCCACCTGCAAGGAAAAAAAAAAAAAAAATATAAATTCCCAGTTAGACGGTTAAATCTGAATTCCACAGGGAGAACTGAATATCCAGAATATCCACCCCTGCATCAGTTTCTAAACGAGCTCCAAATTTCAGAACGCAGAATTTCCAAAGGGAGTGTGGTTTTTTTTCACAAACAACATGGAATTTTAATGTTAAGTCACCCACTCGTCATGAATCAAACAAAAAAAAAATCAACAGATGGCACACTGAAGAGTTCTTCCACAACAAGCACTGCACAACTCTGATATCTGGAATAAGAATGTTTCCAAAGATAAAAGTATTAATTGAATAATTTTTTACAGGCTGTCATGTACTTCTAAGCGACTGAGTAAAACGAAGAGCCTGTTGTGATTTAGGAAATGCCACATTTTAAGGCATGAAAGTGATTTTAAAGCAAGTGATTGTGATGTATTCTGGGTTTAAAAGCACAGATTTCACGCCACTGAGTACCTGAAACATTTTAACTTCAATTATTATAATTCTAGCCTTTAACATTCTTTATATCATTAAAAACCACAACCGGCTCCTTTTTGCTCTCCCCTTGGAAATAAAGAATATTTCCTATTTCTTTGGCATTTAGCTCCCTCCTCTATGTCTTTCTTTAGTGCCACTCTGCTAATATCACTCTGTCTTTGAAAGATGTGACACAAACACTGTATTTTTTAAAACCAAGGAGATTATGTGCCAAAGCTCAGCTTCACAATCCTGACTCACAGCCAGCCTCGATGGGAACTGCTCCACTGAAATCAGAGAATCACCACTCCATGGGCAGGGATAACTGTATGCACTTCAGGAATGGTAAATCTCTTAAAAATGAAATTATATCAACATCCCAGGCTTTCCAAAACCTCTCCTTGGAGTCCAAGGCACTGACAGAACACATGGCCACTTCCCAGCCACTTAAAACCAAACAGCAACATTTAACTTAAATATTGCATCTTACTTAAGTGTTTAAAATTAAGATGAATAATTAGTATTTTAACTATATAACAAGGCAGGCATTGCAAAGAGAACTCTGCATTTTTAAATGCAGGTCAGGCAGATGAGCAATCTAATAGAACTACTTAAAATATCTGTGATAGAGCTAAAAATAAAATAGTAATTTACTTCTATCATCACTTCAGAGCTGGGTATTTCAAAGCACCCAGCAATGCTCAGGTTTTTTAGATCCTCCTGAAGGGTAAAGATGAAATCTTTGCCTCAACAATCAGATTTATCCAGAAATTCATTTCAAACCCTGGTTGAGCTCCACCTGCTCACCCAATAAGGCTTTCCTTGCGTGACCAGAGCTTGGGTAAAACCAGTCCTGTCCAAACCACTGTGGTTAGAGGACTTCTGACTGCCAAACTGGGGGAAACCATACAAAAAACACCCCTTGGAAAGTCCAAACCATCCCTCCAAAATGCACCTCAGCCTTGCAAAGACTGTCTTGATGGAGGAGGTCAGAACTTCACATGGAGCTGAAGGGTTCTCCTGAGGCTGGCTTTGAAAGCAAGGAGTCAAAACCTCTTTGGAGCAAAACAAATTGATCAATTCAGTGATACCACAAAAAGCCAAAACCTTTTTGGAGCAAAACAAATTGATCAATTCAGTGATACCACAAAAAGCCAAAACCTTTTTGGAGCAACACACACTGATCAATTCAGTGATACCACGAAAAGCCAAAACCTCTTTGGAGGAACACACATTGATCAATTCAGTGATACCACGAAAAGCCAAAACCTCTTTGGAGCAACACAAATTGATCAATTCAGTGATACCACGAAAAGCCAAAACCTCTTTGGAGGAACACACATTGATCAATTCAGTGATACCACTTCCATGGTGTGGAAATTGAGACACCAGAACCAAACCTCGAAAAACTGAAACCTTCATGCCAGCAATGGCTTCACCAAATGGAAAATTCCCCCCTGCATTTGCAGAGTGGATGAACTGATGGGATTAATGAGTAGTATGGGAAAAATAAATAGTTGACAATCCTCACTAGCTCAGAGCTGCCAACAAGGAGCAGTGACATCCATCTCCATCTCTCCTGCCCCAGCTTCCCCTGGCCATTCCAGCAAGATGCTCCCAAGCTGCCCACAAGCTCTGCTGCCACCCAGGAGCTGTGCTGGGGGAGCAGGATGCTGCCAGGACACCTGGAGATACACAAACACCCGCAGGTGCTCAACGGTGCAGGAAGCAAACACATCACAGCAAGCATCCCAAACCTCTGGATATGTCAACAGGCCACAAAGGTGAAGAAAAGTCAGAGGTGACATCAAAAACAGCTCCTTGAAGGGCAGGAAATTCTTCAGCCATGTTTTGCTGATGATCTAGAATAGAAGTCCTTGGGCTTTGAGATATTTCCCTGCTTTTTTTCCCCCAGGACTGCAGCCTGACGAGTACATGTGATAGCAGTAAGAACGTGGATTAATAAAAAGTATTTTTTCTCAGTTCATCAACTTTTAAACACTAAAGGAAGATTCTCCTTGAAGGATAAGTCCTCGGGACCCTCAACAGAACACTCTGGTTCAGCACTAAAATTAAAAACCAGCCATTACACCAAGTGACTACACGAACAAAATTCCGTATGAAAACATTTAAAGTACATTAGATTTTTGGTCAAGATGAAAGCCTGAGAAAGAAAAAAAAAATATCCAGCAATCTATTCTAATTGGGTTCCCATGGTAACTGTACAATTGGGTTTTTCAGTATAACATCCCAAAGGCCCAATGCACACTTGTAAAATATACTTCAAACAGCCGGAATTGTTTTTACATTACAGCACTCCCAGGAAGATCAATTACTATACATCCCCACCCTAACTATTAGTGGCAGGAGATGTTAACACTATTGGCCATATTAACATAAGTCATGTAAAAAACCCCACATATCACCATCATTATATAAAACTAATTACACACTTCAGATTCATCAAACACGTTCCGAGTAATAAACCAATACCAGTCTTGTCACCAGATCATGTTTACTGAATGCAAGAAATCAACCCCAAATATATGCCAAAGCATTTTTGCTTCTCATATTGATCCCAAGGATAAACAGAATCAATCATTAATAATTACATTATAAGATGACCCAGAGGGTTAATCATATTCTTAGAAAGTCTCGCTGAGGAATCAAATATAATGGCACAAAAAAGCAACTGAAATGCATTTAAATCCAGTGCCAGCTGCATTAACAATAATAGAAAATAAAGTACATTAAACTGGTGCAATCAGGGAAAATAATATTATTGCTATGTTTTAAAAAATAATAAAATAATCATTTTTTACTTCCCTGGCAGGGTGGGCAGCCCTGGCACAGGTGCCCAGAGCAGCTGTGGCTGCCCCTGGATCCCTGGCAGTGCCCAAGGCCAGGCTGGACATTGGGGCTGAAGCACCTGGGGCAGTGGGAGGTGTGGGAACAGATGTTTTTTAAGGTCCCTTCCAACCCAAACCCTTCTGGGATTTCATAATTTATTTTAAAAGTTTGTTTCAGCTGAAGCACTTTGCCTTGTTGGATCCCACTTTCACCTTCCTAAAGCACAACCCTAGCCAGACAGACAGATTTTATTCCATCCCACTGCCTAAACCTCCACGTTAAAAGGGAATGGTGATCCAGGCCCACTAAGCTGGATTCCAAACCAATGAATTCCCTAATATTTCAGAAAAAAAAAAAAAAAAAAAAAAAAGAAAATCAAACCAAAAAACCCCAAACCAACAACTGTGGCCAGCTTGAATAAACCACATCAACCAAAAATTTTCATTTTTTATGGAGTCAGCCAAGAACCAGAGAGGTATTTCTGTTGTCAGCAGGAGACTGTGCAAGGGATTTCCCATTTCCCACACGGTTCCCACTGCACCTCTGCCCATCCTTAAATCCAGCAGGGTGCAGGGAATGTGAACTGTGGGAATTGTTTCTGCAGGACACGGGTGACAGCAGAACTATCCTGTCCCCACCACCAGCCCAGGCTGCCAAGGCAGGCTCGTGCTGCCCGTGTACTGCCACGTGCTGAACACTCATCTGCTGGTTTTATCATGTGAAACAGAAAAGTTAATCTTTTAACAGGACCTTAAGTATACTTTAGGTGTTTATTAAAAAGTGTAACTAATTAACAGACCTTCTGCACACTTGAATGTACAAACAAGCCGAGATAAGAGCATTGTTTGCCTTGTGCTGACTGATCTGAAGAACTCAGATAATTTCAGTATTCCTGATGATGATTATGCAGCAGCAGCACTGACAAGACAGCACTTATTCTTGCTATCTGCTAATGCAGGGTTACCTGGAGGGACCTAAATCTGCACATGGAGCACAGAGATGGCAGCATTCACACAACAAAACACTCCGACTCCACTGGGCTGTGCTAATATATATATTAAAATACTGACTGCATTGATCTGCACTAAAAGGTGGCATTTGTATAAAAATGAAAGGCTAAAATCCATCCATCAGGTCATAACTCAAATTATTATTTATTCCCCACTGCCAAGCTGCTCAAGACTCCAGGCCATTGGTCAATGCTGCTATTTTAACTCCTATTTCACTCAAAAAGGACAGAAGTCAGAACCTTTGTTTTAATGAACTCCCCTCTTCTTCTCTGCAATTAAAGGTGATTTGCTCAGGTATGTTTAATAACCTTCAGACTCCCTGCTGCATCAGGGAGAATTTCAGCTGCACATCCAAGTTTTACAAGTGACATGAAAAGATACCTGAAACTATCTGTATCACTTAATTTGGTCCAGAATAACCTGATACTCCTGACAGCTACCAGGACATGGTAATTTAGGTGGGCAGATATAAAATAGTAAATAAGGAAACAACTCCAAAAAGGATTAGCAAAAAGCATCAAAACAGCAACATATTCCAAATAACTTTTACAATTACTCAAATTCATTAAAATCCAAACCCCACAAGCTTTATTGGCATTCAATAAATTGCCTGGACCATAAGCAGCTCAGTTTTAAAACTCCATTCTGTATTTATGAAGAATACCTCAGCACAGGTTTAGTTTTATAGTTTGGTTGCTCCTCCAGCTGTGTGTTAAACTTAATGCTGGCCCAAGCACACCTGTGCAGGGTGATATGTCAGAAATACTCAATTCAACAGGGGTTTTTCCTTACATTAGGAGGATTTTACCCATTATACCTTCAGATAAATCAGCACAATTACTGGTCAGTAACATTCCCAGCTATCAGCAGAGGGAGGGAATTCAGGTCTGGAATTCTGCTGCAAGGACACCGAGCTTTTCACTTTTTAATTACAGCATTAATGAAGTTAAAGCTCCCAAACCTACCCCAAACGTGTTCTGCAACCTGTCACTACCTAAAAGATTCCAAACCTCCCGAAATTAAAACTTCACCCTCCATTTTCCCATCAGTTACATTCTCCTCACCAGTCCAGATATCTTATGAACAATGGGTAAACGAGAGAATTGCACAATCCGTCAATAAAATAAACGTATTTTCAACTCCTGTCCAGATGACTCAAGTTGTCAGTAAAAACTGCCACCAGCGCTGCGCTTGCAGAAAAATGTCCATAAATGCATTATTGCGACTGGCAGATCGATGTCCATAATAAAAACAAATAGAGTTAACAAGTGCTGGCTCCTCCAGTTATGCCACGGCTGGGATGTGCATC
This sequence comes from Melospiza melodia melodia, assembly GCF_035770615.1. NCBI lineage: Eukaryota > Metazoa > Chordata > Aves > Passeriformes > Passerellidae > Melospiza > Melospiza melodia. The sequence goes on from NC_086202.1 coordinate 1,544,288, forward strand.
CAGCCTCCCTGACAACTGCTGGGAACGGGCAGTGCCAGCTCCACAGGCAGGGAGCATCGTGCTGCAGGAGCTCTGCCGTGTCAGAGGGAACATTAGTGCCTGCAGGACGCATTTAGGAGCTCCATGTGCTCAGGATGTGACATGGGAACAGAGCTCCTGCTCAAATGGCTGAAGCTCTGCTCCATCATCATCATGCTGGGAAGGATTTGTTCCCTGGCACAGGTGCCCAGAGCAGCTGTGGCTGCCCCTGGATCCCTGGCAGTGCCCAAGGCCAGGCTGGGCATTGGGATTGGAGCACATGGGACAGCGGGAGGTGTCCCTGCCATGGCTGGGGTGGAATGGATGGGATTTAAGGTCCCTTCCCACCCAAACCACGCTGGAATTCTGAGATGGGATTTAAGGCCCCTGGGTGGCACTGGATGGGCTTTACAGTCCCTTCCTTCCCACCCAAACCATTCTCTGATATTGTTCTGAGAACTCTGAAATAACAACTCACCAGCAGAAAGGCTTTTTCTTTCAGAAATTAAGTGTAATTCAGATCAGCTGTGTCCCAGGCAGAACAGCTGACTGGGCTGGAGGCTGCTGTCTAATTTTGACCCCCCAACACTCCTGGACCTCCAATTTGTTCCCATGAAGCTCTTCCAGCACCAACACCTGAACAACCACCCTGCAGCCCCACAGGTGAGGATGCACCAGAGGAGGGGGACAGGGAATTACACATTGGCTGCTCTGCCACCCTGAGAGTTAATTCACAAGCATCAGCTGCTCTCAGTTCTCCAAAACCTTATTTGTGTAGGAAAAAAAACCCACTACAAAACCAGCCATGCATGTCTTTGACATGCCCTCCTTTGGATTTTTGGCACTACTGCTCCTCCTGGGTGTTTCCCCTGTCACCGGTGAGTTTAACCAGAGCTGCTCAGGTGCAGCCTTTCCACCTCACCCACACTTCTCATAACAAACATCCTGCTTTTCCTGCACAAATCCTTAATTCAGCCATTCAGGGCAACCCCTGAGCCCTCCCAAGGGGCAGCAGCTTCTCCTGCAGGCCCTGCTCCCCTCAGTGATGCCATGAGCTGATCCTCTGCACAGGTGAGGCATTAAACAGTGGTGACAAGGTAATTACAGAGTTATCAAGAGGTAAAGCAGCCACGGTAACACAAGTTAGTCTCTAACTACAACAGTTTCCTGTAGAGCTTCTGTTCTCCTGCTGCAATAATTGGTGTAATGAACTTGTCACGGGCCAGAATGCAGATAGGAATTGCTAAAGCCACCTCACAAGCTCACACTGCCACATCTTTTTCCTGCTGAAACCTGAAGATTTTGGTAGAACAGTCATTTCTGTTTGAAAACAAAGCAAACAAAAGTTTTACTATGAAAAGATCATGTCACAGACTGACAACATTCACAAGAAAAGGATGTTTTTAGACATTGAAGGGGTAGGTTTTAGCCCAGAAACAATAAGCCCACAGCCCCAACTTTAGTTGCCAATGCATAAGGGAGACAGGCAGTGCTTGGGGGCCAAAACCTTTAACAGGTTTGCAAGGGAACTCTGTCATCCCAACAGACCCCTCCAGATGATGACCCTTGTGCAGGGTGAGCACAAGCCTGGACACAAAAGAGACCTGAGAAATGACTGTCACAGCACCTGTACATAAAACTGAGATTTCTCAAAGTGGAACACTGCACAGACTGCATCTCACCATTCAATAAGAGCTCCATTCCACAAAAATAAGATACACATCACCACAAATACAGTTTATTTGGGAGGAGCAAATAAATTAGATAGTTCTTTACATTTACCGTGCTTTAAAAGCTGCATGCAGTTATGTTATTGTATAATGTATTGTATATTGTATAATAGATTGTATAATATTGTATATATATTGTATAATATGTATAATATATACATTATATTGTATTATCTTATCATATTATATAACTATATATTTTATATAGATAATTATATATATAATATATAATTATTATATATAATATATATACTACATATATTATATATGATTATATATAATATAGTTATAATATATTACTGTATTGTATTACTGTATTATATATATTGTATTGTATAATATATTGTATAATATTTAAATTACTTTAAAACACCTGCAGATCTTGGCTTTTGCATCAGCGCTGAAAGGATATTTTCAGATTAACATTAATTTCTTATTATCAGAGTGGGTCTAATCCCTCTTATTATTATTTCTTATATTAGAGCGGGTCAGGCTGGGAGGGACCACAGCGGCTCACACGGTTCCATCAGCGGATCCCCGAGCACATGGCACAGCACGGCGCTCAGACACTTCTGGAATATTCCCAGCGAGGGAAACCCTAAAAGCGCCCTGGGCAGGCTCTTGGGCAATTATTTAGGTGCAGTTTTCGCTCCCGGAGCCCATCCAGCAGCAGTGCCGCCCCCCGCCCCATGCCCACCGCGCCCCGGGGATGCTCCATGAAGGAACCGGCCCTTCCCGGAGGGATTATTTTGGAAATTGACAGAAACCAGCCGTGAGCCCAGGCTGCTGCCATCCATCCCCCTTTCCCCAGCACTGTTCCAAGAATAACCAGCACGTTTTTGGAGGCCGGGCTCCCCCGCAGCCCCAGCCCCGGCGGGTCTGCGCTGCCCCGGCTCTGCGGGCTCCGGGGACCGAGCATCCCCCGCTCACCCTGCCCGCCTGCCTGCCCACCCTCCGGGCCGCCCCTGCCTGTCCCTGTCACTGCCGGCAGTCTGTGGCTGTCCCTGCAGCTCTGGGGCCGTGCCTGGCGCTGTCTGGCTGTCCCTGGAGCACTCTGGCTGTCCCTGGTGTCCCCGCGGCCGCGTTCCCCGCGCACCTGCCCGCGCCCCGGGATGGCCGCGGCCGCTCCGCACAGGCCGCGCTGCCGGGGCGGGGCCGGGGCCGCCCGGAAGCCGCAGCCGGCCGGGGGAAGGGGAAGAGGCAGAGCCGGGGAGCTCCAGGCGGCTCCGGGAGGGAGCCGGGAGGGGCCTGGGCCCTGCTCGCTGCTGGTGCGGCTGCGGCCGGTGCGGCCCGGCTGGGGCTGGGGCTGGGGCTGGGGCTGGGCCGCACGCATGGGAAAAACGCGGAGTTGTGTAAAAATCAACCCAAAACCAGCGATCTGTGCACGCTGACACGGCTGGGGGGCTCATCTGGGGAGGAGAATGCTCCAGGGAGAGCTCAGAGCCCCTTGCAGGGCTTAAAGGGCTCCAGGGGAAGCTCCAGGGAGAGCGTCCAGGAGAGCTCGGCTTGGGTTAAGGGATGGAGACACAGGACACAGGGAATGGCTTTAAACTGAAAGTGGGTGGATTTAGATGGGAAACTGGGGAAGAAATTATTCCATGTGAAGAAGCTGAGACCCTGGCACAGGTGCCCAGAGCAGCTGTGGCTGCCTTGGATCCTGGCAGTGCCCAAGGCCAGGCTGGACACTGGGGATGGAGCACCTGGGACAGTGGGAGGGGTCCCTGCCATGGCAGGGGTGGAACAGGATGGGATTTGGGGTCCTTTCCAACCCAAACCAGTCTGGAATTCTGAGATTTACAAAGTTACGAGTGAGGTGGGGACAGAGAATTAACAGCCAAGTGTAGGAGAAGCATTTGATAAATACAGTTCCTAAAAGGAGACATGGAGGAGATAAAAATAAGTGAAACACCAGAAGAAAGTGATCTTGCAGTGAGGTTTATTTGAAGTAATAAAACTCAAAAGAACAAGATACGAAATGCCAGTAGAGTTTGCAGCAAGAAACCACTAATTTCGAAGCTGGAGAATCAGAGTCTCAATCTGAGTTACATCAGCAAAAATGTTATGAGTTTATATGATTCAGAAACTGTCAGAAAATGAAGGAATCCACTTGGGAAGCATCAGAACAATATTTAAAAAGTCATTGCAGAATTCAGGAAATCCTTTTTTTTCATAGGGGAAATTTTGTAAATAAATACAGAACTAGCAACACTGAGGTGGTGCCTGTGTGTTAAATCTGATTCTAAAAGAAATAGAAAATAAATGTAAAATATGGTCCAAAGTGCAGAAGTTTCCCCAATACAATTGAAAATAGTTGTACTGGAGCAACTGACATTTACTGATGAGAAAATGAAGCTTTTCCCTAGTTCTAATGAAGCTTGGATTAATGGTCAATTAAAAGGTGCTGCCACTGCATGTCCATACAAAGGCAGTGGATTATGGGAGGTTGATCCTCTCTCTAAATAAAAAATCAAGCTCTGTACTGGATGGGATACCCTAGAAATAGTTATTCTAAACTGGCTGGAATATTCTCTGTGTCCTGATATCCTTATCAGAAAAGTAGCCAGTTCCTGAAACTTTATTCTAAGTGGAAACCTCCCCAAAATACATATTAATCTTCTCTGCCTCCTCTCCCAAGGTGATCTCCTTATTGCCTGGAGCATGAAAATTGATTATCTTTAATATGATTTTAGTTTGCATTATAACAGGCTTGAATGGGGAATGTAAAATATCCAGATTTCCTTAAACCCTACCATCTTGGGCTTTGGCAGTGGATCCAAAGTTGTGTGTTTGCACTATAAAGGAAAGTTTCTCTGTGCTGTTTCAAACTTTGCTGCGTTGGAACTTGATGAAGTGTCACTTATTCCTGTTTATAAATGAGGTGGGAAAGGTGCTTCTGACCAGTGTTCACTCTGCCCTCAGAATTATGAAAGTCTTATTCAAATCTCTGACCCTTCTGCTGGCCAAGTTCGGATCTTTGTCACTTCAAGTATCACTTCAAGCACTGAACTCTTGGATTTCCAGCCCTTTAACAACGAGAGACTGTGCCCTGTTAGATGTGTCTAATTTTCTCCCTAGAATAATTCCAGCATTCAGTGACACATTCAGTCTAGTTCACTAATAGTAAAACTTGCGAGTGAATTTTCATAACACTGATCCTGTAAAAAGGCACTAAACTTCTAAAACTTTTTCAAGTCACGTCCAATATCTTTGTTTTTCATTCCAGGCATTTTCTCTCAGTTTTTATTTTACTTAAGCCTGCTGCTTATAAGGCATTGCATTTCCTCTCAGTTCTTTATTTGTTATGAATTGTCATTTAATGTGGCATTTTCAGGGACAGGATGGTATTTCCCCAGGACTGGAACATCTGTCTGCAGTTGTCTTCCAAGCAAACCAAAGCTTAAACCAACACATGAACTTTACAGTCAAAGATTGTGGTGGGGTGGGATGGAAAAACTGAAAAGGAAGGGTTTTATTAAATGCCTTGAGATGTCAATTCACAACTATTTCAGCCTGGATTAAATTCCTTGCTGAGGACTAACCTCTGGAAGCATCTCCTTTCTGCAACATCTGCTGTGGAGGAGAGGCTTGGGCACTGGAGCTGGAAGGACCCTCTGGCCAGGCACAGGGACAAACAGATGGGGCCTGGGGAAGATGCAGGATTGCAAATCGCTGCGATTTGGACCTCACTTGTAGGTCCTTAATTTCCCCCCAGAGAAAATTGTCAGATTGGAGCAGAGGCATGAAATATTTCTGCCTTTGTGTGTGCCTTACTGAGTCAGAGCCTGGCCTGGAGCGCTTCCTCTGCTCCTCCGGCCTCTCCTCAGCTGCAGAGAGCCCCAGCAATGGCACCTGGTGTGAGTTCACTTCAACCAGTAAATAAGCCTTGCCTTTCACTGTTGGAATCACCAGGAAAAAAGAAAAAAAAAAAAAAAAAAGAAAAAAAAAGAGAGCAGGCTGAATGAAACCAGAAACTGTGGTATTGTTTGCCAAGACGCTCGTGTTTTCTCAACAGCAGGGATGTGTCCTGCAAATTTAAATCTGGAAATGTTCCTGTCCTTGCAGAGCTGGCACGTTGTGTGCTTTAATTGGCCCTGTGTGTGTGAAAACATTCCCAGTCCAGTTTCTTAACAGGATTTGAGTAATAGAAGTAGTCTCTTATACAAAACTTCTGTTTGCAGCATACTGGGAGCTGGTCTCTGTGTTTTAATTGATGAGAAATGCTGGGGGGCACCTGGTTCACTGGGAATCACTGGGAACTCGAGCTTGATGGGTGTATGAGGGCAAGGAGTTAAATTTTGATGACTTGGGTTGTGATCTGTAGGTAAGAAAAGAGATCCAAGGGTTGTTCTGAAGATGTGCCATTTTCTGTGGCTCCCCCTTCAGTCTGGGTCAGAGCAGTTGGAGCATTTCAAACCTCCATAATTCTTTAAATTCAAGGGAAGTCAGATAAAAATATGTACATTTTAACTTACCATTATCTTTGAAATATTTTGTAACCCTCACTAATTAATCTTGTTTCTCTCCCTCTTCCCCCAAAATAGTCTCCTAACTTGGTTCCACTTTTCATGTGGAAGCACGGAGTCATCTCTATTGAAAAAAACAAAGAGTAAAGCAGGAGTTAGGATTGAGCAGGAATACAAGTGGTTCCTGTGCTGGGAGAGGAAGGAAATTGGGTGGTTCGAGGTGTAGAATTACTGGTAAGTTAAGAATATGTATTTTAGTAGGCAAAGCATTTTCAGTACTTATGAAGAAGCTTGGGATCGGGAGAAATATGATTTCCTGTAATCAAGGTGCTGGGAGTTGTTTGCCAGCCACTAATGCCTTTAGGGAAATCTCCTAGCAAAGCGTGTAAATGAAAGGGATATTAGCAGAGATTGGCTGCATTTTCTTTAGGGCAAAACTGTAAAAAGTTATGGTGTTTCATATGCCCTACTTCAGGTGCTTTAGTTATCTCCTGGCTGCTCTATTCCAGAAGTTGTTGGAAAATGTTTTGACAAATATCGGTGAAGCTAACCCGGTATAAATTTTATCTGTTGTGGTACAGAGAAATTTGTGTGGTGAAAAAAAACTTATAAATGTTAAATAAGAGGAATTTTGGGTCAATAAGACCACTGATAAATCTCCTGTTAAATTAAGTGTGCCTGGAGTCCTATATTTAGTGAAGCTATTGCCAAATTCCAGCAAGGCTCAAACATTTCCAATAATTATTACAGCAAAATTTACAGCACATATTTTTTTCCTATTGACACATTAAGCATATTTGAAAGAGAACACATCCTTCAGGGGACTTGGTGATTGTAGCCCGGGTAGAGATGTGCCCAGCCTCATAATCATTGCCAGTTGTTTGAGAAATTACAGAACCATTGAGGGATTTGGGGGGGAAGGGGCCTTAAAGATCACCCAGTGCCGCCCCAGCCATGGCAGGGACACCTCCCACTGTCCCAGGTGCTCACAGCCCCAGTGTCCAGCCTGGCCTTGGGCACTGCCAGGGATCCAGGGGCAGCCACAGCTGCTCTGGGCACCCTCACAGAGAACAATTCCTAATTCCCAATATCCCATCCATCCCTGCCCTCCTTATTCTGCTATTCCCCCTTATCCTATCTCTACACGCTCTTGTGAAAATATTCCTAATAATTAATTTTATTTTGGATGAGTTTTCCTCTCTCCATCCCTCCCTGTGCCATGGGCAGGTGAGGTGCCAACAGTGCATTCACAGAACTCACAGCATCCCTTCCTTGGTAGGGACAGACCCGTGTGTTTGCTGGGAGAGGCTGGAAATCAAATCAAGTTAATTCCTTTTGGTCCCTCTCAGCAGGCCGTGTGTGCATGTGTGGGGTTGTGTGGAGTCACATATTGCATTCCTAGAATTGAATCCACTTGGAGTTGGTCCTAATGTGCCTCTTGCACCGGAGGAAATGGATATTACGCTTGCTGGGTTGAAACGTGCGCTCAAATGCATTGGGAGTTTGATACTATTTTTCAAACTGCCAAATAGATAATGTCAGAACATTTCTGAAATGGGATCCTAACATCAAGATATACTGCACCAATCAGCTCACATCAGGCAAAGTACAGCGTAAAGCCGGGGATGGAGGAAACTACTACAGAATTTCCATTTTCATTCCCTATGTCAACAGCTTTGTAACTTACTAGTAGATTGTTTTATGTTTTCCAGACATATTCTCAGTAGACCACAAACACTACATTCAGCTCAGCCTTCAGAACCCAAAGAATTAGATATGCTGTAGTTTATGAAATGGATGTTTATGAAAGTATCCTTTGTTTGAATTGCTGGAAAACCCAACATGAATTCAAACTTTGACAGCGTAAGCAGAAAATAAGAGGGCCATAGTGATCTCCCAAATGTAGCCTTAACTATTGAGGTTCTCATATTGAAAATGCAATTTTCTGTCTCGATGTTTATGAATGTCTTCAAATTCCCTTTCATAATAGCCCCTTTTTGACAGGCCTTTTTCAGCTCTGAAATATGAGAAGAAAGGTTGCAGCAGAGTGTAGAATATACCATTACAGGAGGTGCACCTCTGTCCCTCAAGCCACACGCGCTCCTTCGCGAGGCAGGGATGATAAATGCTCGTGGAGGAGCTTGCAGAGCCCAAGATCCGTGGCAGAGAAACAGGATTCTTTCAGCAAATGCCAGGCAGTTCAGATGCTGAAACACACTGCGACACTTTGGGGAGCCTGCCTCTGTAAAATGTGTGGATTCTGGGTGATTTTATGAGCCGGGTGTGACTCCAGCCCCGCAGGATCTGAGTGCTGGCAAAGCTCATCGCACACAGTCAGAGCTGTTAACGTGGAATTGCTCCCCACCGGTAGCAATGTGTGGGGTTTGGGGAAAGGACCTGCAATGAAGGACTCCAGTTCCCTCTGGATCACCCGTGTGCAGTTCTCACATTGTCCTGCTGCTTTTGTGAGAGGCTGGTGGCCGCTGAGGGAAGAGCTCCTCAGGAGCTTTCATCCCTGCAGCCTGCCCAGCTCAAAGGAGGGGTTCTCTCCTCTGCTCTGCTCCAGGGACCCCACCTGGAGGCTTGTGCCCACCTTTAGGGTCCCCAGCGTAAATCCAGAGGAGCCATGGGGCTGCTCCAAGGGCTGGAGCCCCTCTGGAGCCAGGCTGGGACACCTGGGGGGGCTCACCTGGGCAGGAGCAGCTCCAGGCAGAGCTCAGAGCCCCTGGCAGGGCCTGAAGGGGCTCCAGGAGAGCTGGAGAGGGACTGGGGACAGGGATGGAGGGACAGAATGACCTTAAGCTGAAGAAGAGTAGGTTTAAATTAGACATTATGAAGAAATCCTGTCTTCACTTCTTGTCTTAATAACATTTTTACATAAATACAATGTGAACTGTGAGTAGTCCCTAAAATGCAGTAAGCTAAAATGAAAATAAATGGAAGTGAAAATGTTTATCTTCTTTTTTCCCCCCTTTCTTTCTATTTTTTTCCCTCTATTTAGTGTTTCTGTGACATGAATTGTCCCACAATAGTGGTGGGACATACCCAGGGCTGTTCCTATCCCTGACACCAATCTTGTCTTGGGTCTGGGTTCAGCTCCCCATTCAAACAGCAGCCTGAGTATATAGCAGACAAATGGCTAAGTAGATAAAATGTTTTATAAGTGTGAAAATGGGTGAAATTCCCTTTGGCCTGCTCCCAGAGGGTGCTGACGTCCAGGCTGGGAGCAGAGGAATGCTCTGGGTACTGGAGCCACATGCTGGGGCGTCCCCTGGCTGGGCTGGGCTGGCCCTGGCTGTGTTCCCGCAGCCCTGGGAGCTGACATCCCTCCAAAAGGCTCCTGAGGCCACAGTCCAGCAAGTCCAGGTGCACAGCTGGCCTGGGATGCTCCCCTGTGTCCATCGGTGGAGGCAAATCTGTTCCATGCTCAGCTTTCAAAGGCCGTTTAATAATAAACATTAAAATGCCGACTGACCTGCAATGGGAGGAATAAAAAAATTGTTTGTGACATTAAGCGCCTTCACATGAAATAACTCAAGTGAACCTGGAGCAGATTTTAAGCATAAGGAGGTCCCAGGGTGGGGAAGGTGGAGATGCACACCTGGGAAAGGTCAGGCAGCTGCTGACACCTCCGTGTGCTCCCAGTTCTGACAAAAACGAGGTGCAGGCAAAGAGCTCCAGAGCCAGCCCAAGGAGGAAGAGGGGAGCTGTGCCAGTCAAAAGGGAGGAAACATTTCTATTTCTGAAAGTGCTGAAAGGCAGCAGCAGTCAGGAGGAGCAGGTGAATGAGTGCTTTGCTCTTGAATTTGCACTTCTTGTTTAAAACTTCCCAAATTTCTCCAGTCTCAGGATGCTTCCTGCAAATTTCTGTCATCTCCTGCCTGGTTTAGCTTTTCCTGGCCTTTATGGAAGCACAGGAGGAAAGCCAGCAGAGTTGAACCCTGTTTAATGGTTGAACAGTTTTTATCCTGCTCTGGAACACGGAGCAGAGATCGTTTTCATTCGTTTATTGTTTCAGCACTGGGCAAATACAAATGTTTCTCTTGCGTCCGAGGATATTTTTAATACTGCTTTTCAGATGTTGTTTTATTTTGCTTGAAACTCTGAATGCATTCTTCCCAGAATTTCTGAGCTTGTTCTTTTAATTTTTTTTTTTCTAAGGGTATCCTGTCAGGTTTTAAATACAGGCTTTTCATGTTGCCAGTGAATTTCTTTGATCTGCAGATGAGAAGTGATGAGATGCAGTTTCCTCAGTGCTGAACTTTGCCAAGAGTTCCGAGCGCGCCTGTGACGGACCCGAAAATCGGGAAAAGAAAATTCCTGACTGGACTTTCCAAAGCAAAACCTTTCCCCCATTGTCTGAAAACAAAATGCCCAGAACAATTCTTTTGTGGTTTGGTGGGATGAAAGTGAATGAAGGAAAAAACAACAGTTTGATGAATGTTTTGTTTGTTTTATTTATGGAGCAATAGCTGGGAAATAAACTTGTGTTCCTCTCTCTCCATGCCACATCTATCAGGGGAGCTGGCAAAGCACAGAGGGACAGCTGAGGGGGAAAACTGCCCCTGAAGTGGTCTTTAAAAATGAATCCTGAAAAGGACAATATCCAGTGATGCTGCAGGACTGGAAAATAATCCTGGCTGGGTTGGAGGAGGTCTCCAGGCCATCCCCATTCACCAGCTCCAGGCTGCTCAGAGCTTTCCCTCAGTGGGTGTGGAAATCCCCAGGGATGAGGAAGGCTCAGCTCTCCCAGGGAAGACATTTTTCCTGAAAATCCAGAGCTTTTGGTGCCTAAGTTCAGGAAACACAAACATCTCTTGGGGGGAAATGGGTCATTTTGGGCAATTCATGCCAAATTACCCAGCGGGTGGTTGGAAGAGGCAGCCCAAGATTATTCTCACAAACACCACAGTTCCTTCAGATTCGGATGAGTGACTCTTTTTAGCTTAACTGCTACTTGAATTCTGCAGCATATTCCAGAGAATAAGTAAATAAAACACCATTCATGCCATGGGATCAGCATACTAATTTATGGCCAGATCTGAAGCCTTTTCCCAAGGCAAAATACAATTAAAGCCAAGCAGAACTTGACCCGAGTGAGCACTTCAGCATTTGATCTGTGAATTTGACTTTTCTGCATTTTTATTATTTTTATACAGTAGTAAAAGTCTCTCCTGCTGGATATTTTACATTGTGCTGGATATTGAATTCCTTGCAGCAAAGGCCTCACCTCTTGAAACCTAATCTTATACAGCATGCTGTCTAAAGAACTTAATTCTTATTGGAATAACAAGTTTAAAATATATATATTTTTAAAGCATATCCATGACATTTTGTTAACCTGGTTCTAACAGTGGTCCAGCAGGAACAGCAGAGGATGAAAAGCGAGGAACGGGCTGAGATCTAATCTGACCCAACTCATTGATTCCCTCCCTGACCTTGGGTAAGCCTTTTGACCTGCCTGGGCCTCAGTCAACTCAGCTGGAAAATTGGGTAAAGAGCGGAGCCTGTTAGAAAACCATCTTCAATTTGAACAAAGATTTCCCGGAGACCCAAAAAAAGGGAGTGGAGTCATTCCATACAGACATAATTGATTGTGCACTGCTCAGGAATAACATCCTGAGCTGTGGGATGCCGCGGATGACATCTCATTCGTCCTGCCGTGGCTGGGTGGTCTCTGGGTCCACTTTTCCTGTCTCCAGAGCTGTGTTTGCCCTTTCCCAGAGCTACCCTGGCTGTGCCTGCCCTCGGTGGGAATGTGGCTAAAATATTGCACGGGTCTAAGAAGGTGGTGGGAAGGAACGTCGGGCACTCCATGGCATGTGGGGGACACTGCATGGCACATGGGCACTCCATGGCACATGAGGCACTCCATGGCACGCGGGGCACTCTGTGGCACGTGGGCATTCCATGGCCCGTGGGACACGCCATGGCACGTGGGGGGCACTCCATGGCACATGAGGCACTCCATGGCATGTGGGGGGCACTCCATGGCATGAGGGGCACTCCATGGCACATGGGGCACTCTATGGCACAGGGGGCACTCCATGGCATGTGGGGGACACTGCATGGCACATGGGCACTCCATGGCACATGGGACACGCCATGGCATGTGGGCACTCCATGGCACAAGGGGCACTCCATGGCACGTGGGGCACTCCATGGCACATGAGGCACTCCATGGCACATGGGGCACTCCATGGCATGTGGGGGAACCTGCATGGCACAAGGGGCACTCCATGGCATGTGGGGGACACTGCATGGCACAAGGGGCACTCCATGGCACAAGGGGCACTCCATGGCATGAGGGGGGCACTCCATGGCACGTGGGCACTCCATGGCACGTGGGCACTCTATAGCACGTGGGCACTCCATGGCACGTGGGGCACTCCATGGCATGAGGGGGGCACTCCATGGCACGTGGGGCACTCCATGGCACGGGGGGCACTCCATGGCACATGAGGGGCACTCCATGGCACAAGGGGCACTCCATGGCATGTGGGGCACTCCATGGCACGTGGGCACTCCATGGCACGTGGGCACTCTATAGCACGTGGGCACTCCATGGCACGTGGGGCACTCCATGGCATGAGGGGGGCACTCCATGGCACGTGGGGCACTCCATGGCATGGGGGGCATTCCATGGCACAAGGGGCACTCCATGGCACGTGGGGCACTCTATGGCACGTGGGCACTCCATGGCACGTGGGCACTCCATGGCACGTGGGGCACTCCATGGCACGTGGGCACTCCATGGCACGGGGGCACTCCATGGCGCATGAGGCACTCCATGGCACGGGGGGCATTCCATGGCACAAGGGGCACTCCATGGCACGTGGGGCACTCCATGGCATGAGGGGGGCACTCCATGGCACGTGGGGCACTCCATGGCACGTGGGCACTCCATGGCACGTGAGGGGCACTCCATGGCACAAGGGGCACTCCATGGCATGTGGGGCACTCCATGGCATGACGGGGGCACTCCATGGCACGGGGGGCACTCCATGGCACAAGGGGCACTCCATGGCACGGGGGCACTCCATGGCGCATGAGGCACTCCATGGCACGTGGGGCACTCCATGGCACGTGGGCACTCCATGGCACGGGGGGCACTCCATGGCATGGGGGGCATTCCATGGCACAAGGGGCACTCCATGGCACGGGGGCACTCCATGGCGCATGAGGCACTCCATGGCTCATGGGGGGCACTCCATGGCACGTGGGCACTCCATGGCACGGGGGGCACTCCATGGCACATGAGGCACTCCATGGCATGGGGGGCATTCCATGGCACAAGGGGCACTCCATGGCACGTGGGGCACTCTATGGCACGTGGGCACTCCATGGCATGAGGGGGGCACTCCATGGCACGTGGGGCACTCCATGGCACATGGGCACTCCATGGCATGAGGGGGGCACTCCATGGCACACGGGGCACTCCATGGCATGAGGGGGGCACTCCATGGCACAAGGGACACTCCATGGCATGTGGGCACTCTATAGCACGTGGGCACTCCATGGCACACGGGGCACTCTGTGGCACGTGGGGCACTCCATGGCATGTGGGCACTCCATGGCACGTGGGGCACTCCATGGCACATGGGGCACTCCATGGCACGTGGGGCACTCCATGGCACGTGGGCACTCCATGGCACGTGGGCACTCCATGGCACATGTCTCCCGGCTCACAGCTCCCCGTACTCCTGGCTGTCCCAGCCCTGGCACTGTTTGCCCTGGGCCAAGGCCAGCTCCTGTGCCTGTGCCAGCGCGTTTCAGCCACCCCGCACTCACTGATCTCTTCTCCACGGCCCATGCTGGAGAAATGACCGCTTCCTTTCCCCAATTCCCACATCTGCCGTTTGTTTTGCTCCCTCTGCCTTTGCTGAGATTTGGGAAGGAGCTCAGGAATGCGGAGCGCTGCTCAAACCCAGGCTGACCTCAGAGCCTGAGTGGCGTTTCCCTGGCAAGGCCTGGATGTAAACAGTGAAGGGGAAACGGGCACGTTTCTTCACTTCCATGTGTGTATTCCTAGATGTTTTTAAAGAAAAATAATGATTTTGCCCTAAAATGTTGCCCAGAGTAGGAGGGAGCTGGTATTTCCAATGGAAACCAGTAAATCCTGCCCTGCCTGTTAATTGGCTGTGCTTATCCTTCCATGAAATATTTTAAACTTTAACATTAATATTAGGTGCAAACACCTCAAAAAAAAAGTCACTCCTGCTAGTTCAAATGAAATTACTATGTGAGAATGACATTTATGTTGGAATAAAATCATCACTGTGCCTCATATAACATAATATATCTATATATTTTGCATCACAAAAAAAAATTAAAAAATTCCAGGCTCTGCTCTCTTTAAAAGTGCAGGCATGGAGAAATAAGAATTTTTCTTGAAAATGTTCAGTAATTTTAATGGACTGTTCTGAAAACATGCATTTCATTTTGAAGGCATATTTGGCAAGGAAATTTGAAAAGCAGCGAGCACAAACACAGCATGGAAGCAAAATGCAGTGAGAATTTTCAGAAAAATACAAAATATTACAGTTTCAGAGAGGCTGGAGGATGTGCAGTGACCAGGAATTCACCCTTTTCCCCCCCTTCTTTTATTTTCCAAAGAGAAAAGGACTTGATCAGCCTCCCTAAATGCATTTCCCTGTGATCCCTTTTAATTGTAAATGAGTGATTGCAAAATTTTTTAGGCCTATATAGAAATATCTGCACCCCTGAAATAAAGAACAGTAAAAACAATCACACCTTGGGGAAGACGAACTTAAGGAAGATCAAAGGGAGATTTAACCAGCAGAATTACTGTCCACAAAGATGCTTCCCTGCCTTTTTTTGTAGCAATTCCGTGGAAATTTGGTGTTAAAATAGAAAATAGAGTTAAAACTGGGATCTAGGTCTGCTGCTCTCTATTCCTCTGGGCTTACAAGGCTAAGCAGAAGGAGAGGAATTACCCACAAATATTTGGTGGGTTTTATATCAAGAGCCTAAAATAGCTGGGTGCTTATGGAATTAAAGGGAAGGGAATTTGCAAAGAGCTGCTTTAAGTCACTGCCATGCAGCTTTTTAGATTAATGGCCAGGGCTGAGGAGCTGCATTTTGCATTTCTGTGCCTTTGGAGCCGCAGGGTCCTGCTGGGAACCGGGAGGTGAGGCAGGAGGAGGTGTCAGGGCTTGTGTGCTGTGCCCTGGCCGGTGACAAGTGACACCTCCTGCCCTGTCCTCTCCTCCAAGTGCCACACGTGCCATCAGGAGCCCGCAGACGATTCTGAAAGCTTTCAGTCATTCATGTTTAATCTGCTGGTATCGCTCCCCGCGTTCCTTTCTGTGCTCTTGCTCCTGGCCAGATTTCCTCCCACCGCCGAGCACCTTTGTTTAAGGTTATTTCCCCCCAGATAGATCAGGCTGCATTTTTCCGAGTTCAGGCTCGTTTGTCACCACTCAGAGAGTGGCTCTGCTGTGATGGCTGGGGCAGGAGCAGAGTCAGAGAGCAGAAGTGCCATGAGCTCATCCGTGGGGGGATCTTTGGGCAGCTCTTTGGCCCTGAGCCCCCTCTTTGCTCCACAGGCAGATAAGGCTCTCTTTCATGTGCAGGAGCCATCAGGAAAGGAAAATCCAACGCTCTGGTGGAATGACTCCACCATTGTGGCTGGGAGACCCTGCACAGCATCAGCTGATAGTGCCTGTCTGTGCTTCAAAGAGCTGTGACAGTGACAACACAGCTCAGGGCTCGTGGCCTTGTCTGGAGCCCTCTGTCCATCCTCAGCCGAGCACCACATGGGCTCAGAGAGTTTGAAATGCAGGAATTTTTGGTGTAATGCTTAAATACGGAGCTGTTTTGTGCAGAGTGAAAGGCAGAAATGTGGCTAGAGAGTGATCGAAAGTCCAGATTTTTTGGTAGAAAATAAATACAAATAGTTAAATTGCAGGGGAGGGATGAATCTTTTCTCACTGAAATCAGTGCAAAGGTCTCTTTGATTTTTGTAGAATCCTAGAATGGTTAGAGTTGGAAAGGACCTTAAAGCTGATCTAGTTCTACCCCTTGCCATGGCAGGGATACCCAGCCCCAGTGTCCAGCCTGGCCTTGGGCACTGCCAGGGATCCAGGGGCAGCCACAGCTGCTCTGGGCACCTGTGCCAGGGCCTGCCCACCCTGCCAGGGAACAATTCCCAATTCCCAATCTCCCATCCAGCCCTGCCCTCTGGCACTGGGAGCCATTCCCTGTGTCCTGTCCCTCCATCCCTGTCCCCAATCCCTCTCCAGCTCTCTGGGATCCTCTTTATGCTCTGGAAATGACTCTGAGCTCTCCCTGGATCCTTCTCCTCTCCAGGTGATCACCCCTAGCTCTCCCAGCCTGGCTCCACAGGACAGCTGAAGAGAAAATCTGGGTTATTTTCTATTTGTAATTGATGTGGTTTGTGGTGACAAAGTTTCTGCATGGAAGGAAGTTGTACATCCCAATTTTCTTCAACTTCTTGCTGTCCCAACATTTAACTGTGAGTACCTGTTGGGCTGTAATGGTTTTTGCCCCTGCTGGGAGACTTGTCTGGGCATGTCAAAGCACCATATCTGCAAGAAGGTCCTGATGATGCTCAATTACACTAAAACCAGTGATTTTTGTAGATCCTTTTGTTATTTCTTTTTGAGAGGTGAGTGGGGTTTTGTTCCTTTAAAAATATGGCAGGAGATTCTTCACAGTGAGAGTGTCCCTTTATTAGCAGGGGCAAAGAGGATAGAGAGAGAGACAGCAGGTAGCTCTGTTAGCATGACTACAACCAAAAAAAAGGGAAAAATTGAGAAAAAATTCATTTAAATTCTTTAGCCTCATCAGACTGACTGTCTTCCAGCTTATGAACTAATTGAAGGGAGAATGGAAGCATAAAAGCACTTCTTGTTCAAGTTAGAGAAGTAATTAATTGATCAGATGTTGTTTCTTCAGCAATTACGTGATATTCCCCTGTTAATCAGTTGGAATTTTTGGTGTCAGTATCAACATCCAGCCTCTCTCTGTTTTCCACAGTGGATGATTGAGGTTCTTTTCCTTCTCCAGGGGACCTGTGGCTGGTTCTGACCGAGGCTTTCCAGGAGCGTTTGTCGTGTCACAGATGCCAAGGAACTCTGCAGGCTGGAGACTTTTCCATAATTAAACTCGGTGCAAAATCAAGGGAGATCTTCATCACACTCCTTGTATTCCTATAAAATCTGTTGCCATGGGAGCTGGCATTGAATAGCAAGGTAGTGGAAATCCAGAGTGTTACATTACGTTTGCCCTGTAGCCACAGGAGGGTCCCTTAAAATAAAGTCGCCTTTTATCTTTGCTTTCTGAATAAACATAAAACTAGATTTTTAGTGCAAAATCCTGATTTCAAGGTTATTGATGCCAGACTAAATTAATACAGTCTGTGCCATAGCATACAAAATCCCCAGCAAAGCCAGGGATACTCCTGTCTTTTGAAAGCTTGACATTTGTTTTTCATAATGAACTTAAAGGTCACCAGCTACAGATGAATCAGGATATCTGCTCGAGTTTACATTTACATGCATTTTATTTTATTCCCATGTGCACTTTTTATGAGATCCATCACTGGAATAAAACTGTAGCGCTCTCTTATTATCCAGCTTTGATGGTCTAGAAGAGTTATCAACCTGCTGCCTTTAGGAGCCACCGCTGTTCTGGCTGGGATGGGCAGGGAATGAATAGCTGCCCTCTTTCCTGAGCATCACCGCCTGTTCCACCTCTAAATATGACATTAAAAAGTGTCTCTCTGTCCCCAGTCCATAGCTCCTCGTGTCCTGACGCCCTGCTCAATCCCTGGAATGATGGCAACCCCATCTGAGTTGGTGAAAAATGCTTTGTGTGTGTTGATGCTTCTTTAATTCCCGTTTTATTTCTGCAGGAGGAGCTGTAATTAATCAAAACCCAACTTCCAGGGACTTCAAAATGCCTCATCCAGCCCTAGAATGGATGTCTCCCATCTCTTCTGCATATGAATTTTTGTTTTTGCTCAGCCTAGCAAGTGACCTGTATTGCTGCACGGATTTTTTTGAAACCAAATAACATTTTATACTTTTACCAAAATACCTGTGGAGCTGACAGAGCATGATGCATTCATTTTCCTTGATTTTGTAGTGAGGGAAAAGGCTAGCATGAATAATTCAAAAATAATGCTGAGACTGTTAAGATTTAGTACTGGAGAGGTCATCACAGTTGGGAGAATGAGCTAGGAGACTATTACTATTCCACGATCTTTGAATCTCAAGGTGACATCATTATTATTTCTCTATATCTATAATGTGGTGCTGCAACCAACTCATTGCAGTGTTTCTCATGTAGGGGAGAAAGATCAATTACATACAGACCTCAAAATGTGAACTATAAGCATAGTGTCCAATAAAACTGTCATTAACAGTCACCACAATTTTAACTGTGTGCTTCCAGGTCAAGCTGCTTTAAAAATGATAACTGACATTGAAAGGTTGAATAAAGAGCACCCGTTCCGAAGGGAATGGGGCTGCACCCAAATAAGTTGTCATTAACAAATTGGCTAATTCCCTTCTTCAGCATTCAGCACTTCTCTCCTTGTTTCTGGTTGCACATCCACTGAGAACTCTGGGAAAAAAAAGAAAATAAAATGCTGAGTTTTCCACGTGATCAGCATCAACAGTGGTGCTGGGGATGCAGAGGAAGCGTTCCTGTGCAGTTTAATTTTATTTATTCCTGTCTTGGATGAGAAACTGAAAGATGTCACCCAAATGGAAGCTGTATCATGGTGGTGCTTTAGCTGTTACCTCACCTCTTGGTGTGCCTGTGGAAGCCTGAGTTATCCAAAATAAACACTCCCTGAGGAATCCTGGGAGCAATGTGTGCCAGCAAACAGCCACCAGCACTTCAGAGGCGCCTTCCATTGGGTGAGCGCTGCCTTGTGTGTTTAATTAAACATCCCTTTCCCTTGGAGAATATCCCCCAAGACTGCAACTCCCCAATAAACACTTTTCCAACACGTTTTGTTTTCTTTTTTTGTAATTTTCAGATGAGTCTGAGAGATAAACAAGGCATCTTTCATAACGAAATTACAGAGGAAAAGGATTGGCGAGCCACCTGTTCCGAACACGAGGACATTTGATGTAAAAGCAGAGCTCAAATGTTTGTAAGAAATATGCTGCAACTCTTTGAGGCTGTGATTCCTCCTCTGGTTTTGAAGGAGCAAGCTGCAATCATCTTCTCTTAATTCTTTCCAGTTTTTCTTGTGGGGTGTAGGCTTGCAGCATTGGGAGAGCTCCTCGCTCCTGGATAGCTGAGCATGGAGGTGGTGCAGCATGAGGAGCACCCCAGGGCTCCAGCAGATCCTGCCCTTCCCACTTCTGGCTTCCCTCCTGTTTTTCCCCTCTTGGCTCCTTCAGAGCCACCGATGCACAGCCAGGAACATTCATAGTGCCTTGCCAAAGCCAGGGAGCTCCAGCAGCTGCTCCAGGGGCACTTCCCAGGGTATTGATGGCTCTTGGATATCCAACAGCTCCTTCATGTTTAGGGAGGAGCATTTATTTTCCTAAATTCTGATTTACATCATTTCTATGAATTAGATGTTTTTGCCACAAAACCACAGAGTGGGTTGGATGGGAAGGGACCTTAGACCCCATCCTGTCCCACTCCCTGCCATGGACAGGGGCACCTTCCACTATCCAGGTTGCTCCAAGCCCCATCCAGCCTAGCCCTGAACACCTTATTAAAAAAAAAAAAAAAAATCATATGACAAAGAAACACAAGGAGCAAAGAGATGCAAATGTGTAAACAAAGTGCCTTTGCTATTTTGCTTGCCAGGCTCTCTGGTGTGCACAGCTGGATGCAGAGGGCACTGTGGCAGGACTGTGGCCTCCAGCCCTGCTGAACCAAAAGATTAAGAGGAGATTGGTCTGAGAAATCAAAATTATAAAGGCTGGGAGAGGCATGATCCTGCGGCAGGAAAAATAAAACAGCTGTGAAACAATGTCTCTCTAATGGCTACAGGAAAATTAAGAGAGAGCAACACAGCAGCTTCCTGGGTATTGCATTTTTCCTGTTCAATCAAACATTTATTTTCATTTTTAGCTTTTGGAGGAAAGCCACATGACTTCAGCTGCACTTCACCCTGGTTATGCACCCTGAAGTGCTGGGCTGTTTGTGTCAGGTTGTTGCACACTGTGGTGCTCCTCCTCTGCAGTGGCTCATCCAGCAGGGATTCACCCCTGGGCACTGCCCTGGCCTCATTTGGGAGGGCCAGGAGATTGGAGCATCATCACCAGCAGGAATGGGCTTGTAGGACACCTGAGAACTGGGGATCAGAGAATCATGGGGTGGTTTGGGTTGGAAAGGATCCTAAATCCCATCCCATCCCACCCCAGCCATGGCAGGGACACCTCCCACTGTCCCAGGTGCTCCCAGCCCCAATGTCCAGGCTGGCCTTTATTGTAGCCACATGCTGGGAATTCCATCCAAGCTCATCCCCAACCCCCAGGGAACAATTCCCAATTCCCAATATCCCATCCATCCTTGCCCTCTGGCACTGGGAGCCATTCCCACTGCCAGATTCATATCACAGAGACACTAAATAGAGGAGGCTAAAGAGAAAGAAAAGAAAGAAAGAAAGAAAGAAAGAAAGAAAGAAAGAAAGAAAGAAAGAAAGAAAGAAAGAAAGAAAGAAAGAAAGAAAGAAAGAAAGAAAGAAAGAAAGAAAGAAAGAAAGAAAGAAAGAAAGAAAGAAAGAAAGAAAGAAAGAAAGAAAGAAAGAAAGAAAGAAAGAAAGAAAGAAAGAAAGAAAGAAAGAAAGAAAGAAAGAAAGAAAGAAAGAAAGAAAGAAAGAAAGAAAGAAAGAAAGAAAGAAAGAAAGAAAAGATAAACATTTTCACTTCAATTTATTTTAATTTTAGGTTACTGCAGGATTTTACTCCCCTCACAGTTCACATTGTATTTATGTAAAAATGTTATTAAGACAAGAAGCGAAGACAGGATTTCTTCATAATATCCGATTTAAACCTACTGTTTTTCAGCTTAAAGCCATTCCCTGTGTCCTGTCCCTCCATCCCTGTCCCCAGTCCCTCTGCAGCTCTCCTGGAGCCCCTTCAGGCCCTGGAACAGCTCTGAGCTCTCCCTGGAGCTGCTCCTGTCCAGGTGAGCCCCCCCAGGTGTCCCGGGCTGGCTCCAGAGGGGCTTCCATGAGAGGAAACAAAGGAACCAAATTTATGGCACAAACATTGAGATCTCTGGAGACTTCAGCTTGCTCTTGTCCTTATCACAGCTCCTCTTGTTTTGGGCCCACCACACCGCAGCAAGCAGCAGCTACATTTGCTGTTAGATTTATATTCAGGTGCTATCCTAAAATATGGGATTCTGCAGGTCAGGGGCCAGTTCAAATGAGTCCAGGATTTCCAAACTTGATATTGCTGTGATTTAAGGTGCTATAAGGAGCTTGGGAAAAGTTTTGCTGCCTTTTAGATCACCTGAGGATTTCCTTTGGAGCCCACGTGCTCCCTGCATAGTGCTGGATTTTGCTTGCAAAAGCCATCTGGCTAGGGGGGATCTCGTTTGAGATTTAAAAAGCATACTAATAATTTAATAATAATGAAATCTTGCTGACAAAAATGGTGTTTTTGCAGAACCAAGCCAGGAGGAAATCCTCTTTCTGCCAGAGTTTGGGCTTCATAATGTGTTTTGAAACAACACTGGAGTCCTTTCAGAAGAGGGAAGGTTATGGTGCACTGGTCCCTAAACTAACCTCAAAACAGCTGACAAAAGTGTTTTAAATGGACTCTTTGTTCATCACTGTCCAAACTAGAAACTCCATCAATTAATAATGAATTTGGAAAAAGTGTTGAAAAGCTACAATAATGAGAAATTGCTTTTCCTATGGAGGATATTGTGTACCCAGTGCCCGGTGAAGGATGGGATCCTGTTATCCCACCAGGAGAGAAGAGGAAAGTGGCAGAAAAGGAAAGGCTAAAGACAGTCATTAAAACCTGTTTATCATTAAAAAATAAAAGCAAAGTTCACTCTTAGCACGGGAATGCAAAGTGCAGCGTTCAAGGAAATGTAAACACAACTGCAACTATTTCATTTCATGGGAGGTTTTTGTTGCTCTCCTATTAAATTTAATGGGTTGCCTCATGAGAAGCAGCTCATTAATATGAATATGAGGAGCACGTTTCAACCTGCAAACTAAACAACACAAAGATGGGTGATGTTGATTTTCCCTGGCTTTTTAAAAACATGAACTCCAGCCGTGGAAGTAGCTGGAGCCTGGGGATAAAGCAGGGAAGTGGGAATCAGGGGCCGTGCTTCTCATCCCACTCTGTGTCAGATCCCTCTGATGTGAACCCGAGCAAATCAATTAACTGCTGTTTGCTTTGGTTCCTGAACCTGCTTAAATCAACCGGCACCGCGCTGCTTATTGGGAGGCTAAATAATTGCAATTAATTACACTGGTCTCCATGAGCAGCACTGGAGTGGGGCCCCAGGGCTTGGCTTTGGGAGGCTTTGGTGTGCTGGAGTCTGGGCTGATCCAAAAGCTGATCCAAAATCCTCACAATGTCCTCTGTGGGGAAAGCAATTTCTCATTATTGCAGCTTTTCAACTCCTTTTCCAAATTCAGTGTTAACTGATGGAGTTTCTAGTTTGGACAGTGTGGTTGCATTTATTGGTGATGACTCCAACCATGACCATGGAATTTGGGGTTTTCAGTGTGTCTGCCCATGGACAAGGGTGAAAGGAACATTCCCACACCCTTGACTCCCTTTGGAATGATGGACAGTGTCCCTCCTGTGAGGGCTTGATGTTTTCAGGAGGTTGCTGCATGAAAAAAAAAAAAAAAAAAGCAGCAAAATCAACAAAATGCCTTCAAAATGAAATTGAAAAGTCACACAGCAAGCAGCCAGGAAGGGTCCTATTTTTGGCCCTCAAAATATGTTAATTTTCCCACATTTTTCAAATTAGGAATAATTTTCCAGAAGACTCTGGATTCCAAAGTCTCTCTTGTGATTGCACTATTTGGCCACAAGACTAGAGCTCACCTATGACTTTCAGGTGTTGTTTAGGGACTGGTACATCAAGAAACTTCAATGATGTTTCTTTGTTTGTCACTTATTCATCAGCAAAATTCCTTATGATGATTTTAAATTCATAAGTAGATGTGGGGCTTGTCTTAAACCCTGATAGTGGAGTTTATATATGGAGGGGCTTTGAGGCATGGGAGATTTCACAAAAAAATCATTATTTATTTTTTTCATATTAAAAAATGAAATAAATGAATAAAATCAGGCGTTATAAAATAAATTTTATAACTGAAAAGTGCCAAAAATTTAGGCTTTTGTGCTGCAGTGGGATAGGATCTGCTACATTGCTGTAAAACATTGCTTAATTCAGAGTTCCTTCAGCAAGAGCCCTCCAAAGTGGGTATTTACCCCTGAGGTGTCCCACTCCATTCCTGCTGGGAGCTCATCTCCTTGATGCCTGCAAGGTCTATCCAGGTTTTGGAAAACACATAAAGGCAGCTTGCTGAAAATGAAAAGAAACCACAAAAAAATTGTTTTATGTTTTTTTTTTTTTTAAACTCTCATCTCAATGTAATTGCAAAAAGTTGAAGGAAGATCCAATTTATATAAAACTGACAACTGTCAGCTGTCATTGACGCAACATTTTTTGATCATTCTTTCTGGAATTATTTAAAATGAGAGTTTTATTCTGGCCTTGTATTTTATGATCTGGTTCTGCTTCTGTGGGTCTCCCAAAATGGGAATTACACTCAATGCTGGGAGTCCCAGAAAATCCATTCTGTCCATCACCAGCCCAGAATTTGAGTTTTTCCTCTTTCTGTGCTTCTGTGGAGGAGCTGCCACCCTGGTGGGAGTAGCAGAACTTTGGGTTGAATTTATCCCATCCCTGCCTGCATCCTGGTGGGAGCATCAGAACTCTGGGATGAATTCACCTCACCCCTGCCTCCAGACCCAAACCCTGACCCACAATCAGCAGCATTTCCTGGAGAAATGCTGGTTTATACAGGGAGGGAAGACTGGAAAAGTCTTGCCATGTGTGGCAGCCTTGGGATGGATCCCAATAAAGTGAAAAACTTCATAATAAAAACAATAAATAATCAAGTTCATGGTAAGTCCATAAAACTTTCAATAATAATTAAACTTTTAGGATAAAGCACATAAAAGTAACTTTGAAAAACCCAGACCTGATCCTCAGCTCGCGCAAGGAAAGAAGTGTGAAACGTTCTACTTCTTTTTATTTTGTTACATTTTTTGCTCCATTGCGCATACTCAGGAGACCCCTTTATTTCAAATTTAAAATAGTCCATGAAAATCTGTATTGACGTAATAGCTTATTAGGCTACAAGCAAAATATTCCCAGAACTAATTTTTAATTAATATAGTTCACTGAAAACTTATAAAAGATTCATAGATAATATGATAAAAGAAATAAACATCCTCAATACCATGTTAAGTTTCTTTTCTTTGTCAAACATTGGGTTTTTTCCTCTTCTACCAGCACAATAAAACCTGCTCTTACACAATTGACTTGTCTTTGGCAGCTCTGTCAGGTGTGATATTTCCTGATCCATAAAATGGTGCTTATTAATCAGAGTCAGATTCTGAACCCTCCTGTTGCAGAATGAGGCCTGTGTCAGGGATTAGCTATTTGTCGGGTGCGGGGAAACTCGGGGCTCAATTTGAGTCATCAGCAAGTTCTACTTATTGAAGAGAGCATCAGACACTTAAACAGCAAATAATAAGCTTATGAATATTCTGTAAGCCAAGCAATCTATTGGTTAAACTATACCATCAAGTCTTCCTCATTCTTTTGGGCCTGCATTCCCTATTTGCCACGTCTCTCTGTCTATTTGTTATCATAGCCAGCTAGGCCCAAGGACTCGCTATCTTGGAGGTGCAGGACTTAGAATTAGCTATGGCCTTGTACTTTTCTAGTCTCTAGTCGGCTAAATTCTTAACACCCTCCTCTCACTTTGGGCGCTGTTGCTTTGTATTTTTAATTCAGACTTTCCCTGGAGCCACTGTCCCCCCAAAGTGCTGCTCCAGAGGCCAATGGAAAGGCATCCCTGACCTCCAGGAGTTTTGTGTCACTCATAAAACCAGGCTGGGACACCTGGGGAGGCTCACCTGGACAGGAGCAGCTCCAGGGAGAGCTCAGAGCCCCTGGCAGGGCCTGAAGGGCCTCCAGGAGAGCTGGAGAGGGACAGGACACAGGGAATTGATTTAAATTGAAAATGGGTAGATTTAGATAGGATTTTGGGAAGGAATTGTTCCCTGGCAGGGTGGGCAGCCCTGGCACAGGTGCCCAGAGCAGCTGTGGCTGCCCCTGGCAGTGCCCAAGGCCAGGCTGGACATTGGGGCTGGGAGCACCTGGGACAGTGGGAGGTGTCCCTGCCATGGCAGGAATGATCTTTAAGGTCCTTTCCAGCCCAAACTATTGCATTTTATGATGTTTAAGTGACAGGCTTTTCCCAGAGCTGATCTCGTCTCTCTGCAGTCCCAGCAGGGTGAGACCCTGAGCCCAGGCCCCTCAGGGAGTTTCTCTGCAGGCAGAGGGAAGTTGCCATCTCCAGGGATGGCTTTTGGCCCTGGCAAAGGGAAGTCCATGCCAGGATTGCTGAGCAGGAAAGTGCCTCAATTTCCAGGTGTCTCCTGCAGGGGCTGACCCCGCAGAATTTTTACAATCAGAAGGCACAGAGGGAGCTCCCCTGAGAATTGTGTAGGCCTGCTCTGAGCTTTGCCAGCAAGGATGAGATTCTGTGACCTGTTTGGCACCATACACTTGATTTTTGCCCTAAAAAAGCAGCTGTTCAATGGATGGTATCTGATATTGAACGTTCTGAGGAACCCTGTCCTCCTCAGATTATTCTGTCCCCCAGAGTCTTCCTCAGACACAAATCCTGTGGTTCACTTTGAGTCCCTGTGATTTCAGGAACTCAAAATGTCCCTGTCAAAGAGTTCTTTCCCTATTATTTCAGCCTGTGCACCGTTCCCATTTCCATGGAATTGGATACGAAAGTGAATCTGGGACAGCTCCATGAAACCTGGGGGCTCCTGGTTGTGGGGAGGGAGGGAGGGATGGAGGGGCTGCCTGTGTGGGACTGAGCACAGCTGGGGCGTGCAGGCACAGGGAGGAGGCTTTGCTCCTTCATCCTTCCTTCTTTTGGCAAGGACAGGGCAGGAGTTTGTCTGGAAGGATGACAACCTGGATCCACATTTCCTGCCCTGTTATTCCCAGTAGCTGCAGCTCCCCCTGCAAGGCTCCAAACAAAAGCTGTGTCACGCTTCTCTTGAAGTGATGACAATTGAAGTGTTCATTTTTATGGGGCTTTAATCAAACGCCTCTGCTTTTGTTTAAGGGAATGACACTCGCATTTCCACAGAAACTGTTCTGCTAATCTTCAGCATCATGACACTCCCAGGGGCAGAAGGGAATTTGGGATTTGAACTCCCTGTGCTGGAGCTGAGGGCAGAAGCTCCTGCTGGTGGACAAGGGAGAGAAAAAAAAGGATTTATGTTTTTATAATTTTTAGCTGAAGCATTTAGAAATAAAGACTGAATAACATCAGCCCCAAGGGTGGGCTGAGGTGTCTCCTACCCCTATCTGCAGAGCCATCTCCAGGTGCCAGAGAACCTTCCATTCATGCCTCAGGAATTGCCCAAGTCACTAAATTCTGTGTCAGAAAGGCTTCAAGTATTTCACTGGAGATCTGATCCATTAAAATCTCCTTGGGAGGCACTTGCAAATGCTGTCCTGTGTCCCATTTGTCGTCTCAACAGCATGTCCACTGAAGGAGTGAGGTGAAAATCTTGGCCATCTCCTTTCCTAATTAATCCAATTGAGTACCTTAGTCTGAGTCAGGATAACACTATGTATTTAATAGGATTTAGCCCTGTGAATTCTTGATATCCGGAGCTCCTATGTGGCTTTAATGTACTCAGCATTTTTCAGGATTAGGTGTTAAGGGCTTGATCCCAAAACGTTTAAAATCAATAGGTGTTTTCCTTTGACTTCAGGGGGCTTTGCTTCAGCCTCTAAATATCAGTCAATACTTTCTGATCTGAGCAGAGAAAAATACTTTTCAATTGCAGTTCCAAAACTCTTATTCCTTACTTTGCACCACATAACTTCTCAACTCTGTGTGGATTTGAATAGGGAAATATTAACCAAAACAATAATGATATTATTAGCTGAAGTTTTAGCTTTTAAACTCAATAAAAAGGACCGCTGGGTATTCTTTAATGTTATAGAAGAAGAATGATTAATTTAAGGTTCAGGTGCAAGACAAGGTCAGGAAAGAATTGTTACTGTATACAGTGAGCATTTCAAGATGAATTTGTAGTTTGAAGTATCATTTTATGATGCATTTTCTGTTTTGTTATCAGGGGAAGTATGATGGGTGACATACGAGTGATCACAGTGTTTTGGTGCAATGTTCTGTGATGGGCTTTTCATAAAAATTAGCTGACAATGTCATGAGTATACAAGTAAATTTATAGCTTTCATACTGGACTGCCATTCCCAGAGCTATTTCCAATCACTTGGGCTTTTTATTAAGTTTATTGTTCTTTTATTGTTCAGTGGAGTGTAAGCAGTGAGATTACAAATAAATGTAAGTTGCAGCGGGTATGAAGCCAGGCTTGCAGAATTAGGGACGATGTGAGCGGAGAGAGCAGAAATTAATTTGAATCCTGGGGAGAGGGGAGCCCTGCCATTCCCTGGCACGGTGTGGAGTCAGAGCCTGCCGTGCCCTCCTGCCACAGGTGCCACCAAACAGCCCCAACACAAACTCTCACTTGTGCTTCCAACATCCTCACCGCTTTTTTCCCCATTTTTGCTTCTTTTTGTTTTCTGGTTCTCTCTCCACTCTCTTTCTTCTCTTACTCCAGCACTTTCTTGCAGCAAAACAACCCCAACAAGTGAAGGGTGATAAAGTTTCTCATTTTAGCATCATTCTCAGAATATCTCTGGCATGGAACCTTCAGCATTTATTTCCCTCTCCTTTTTCTCCCCTCAAACAGCGAATACTTTATCATTTTGGTTAATATCCTGACCAGCAGAGCAGAAAATCAGACTCATAGCTTTTAATGACACATTTTCAACTGCAAGTTAGTAAAAAAAAAATCATTTTTATGTGGTTCTCCAATACTTATACAGACTTGGAGAAACATAATTAAAATTTGTGTTCCTTCTTTGTTATTACTGCTGTGGACTCCACTTAAACTGGATGCTGTTTGTCTGGGCAATCAGACAATAGCTGGAATCCAAAAGCAAATCGATTTGCTGTGTGGCTTGTGCTATTACTTAAGTTATAAATAAAATGATTTTTCCCAGATGGCTCCCTGATGGCCCTGCACTCTTGCTGGTACCAGCCCCAGCTTTGCGGCCCTGCTGCATCTCCCTGGTGCATTCCCAGGCTGCTGCCACCTCCCTCCTCCCTCCGTGCTCCTCCTGTCCTCCCCCAAATGGCCAAAATCTGTGTCTGGAGTGGGGCTGGAGCTGGGCAGGACTGGGAGGAGATTTACTGGAATCCCAAGGTGGTCACTGAATTTCTCCCTAGGCCAGAGGAGCTGCAAAAGCCTGGCTTGGCTCTGGAGGACCAGCATCAAACTCTGCAGAAAGGAAATTGAGTTGAGTTGAGTTGAGTTGAGTTGAGTTGAGTTGAGTTGAGTTGAGTTGAGTTGAGTTGAGTTGAGTTGAGTTGAGTTGAGTTGAGAAGGGGAGGGATTCCAAGGTTTCAGGCTCCACCCTGAGGGCAGTGCCAGGTTTTCCCTTTTCTCCGTGCCAGGAGATGCCCAGACCTCATCCCTTCCCTGTCCCTCTCTCTGGTGAATAAACTCATTAGTGCCACTGCTGAAGAATGGAGTGACATTTCAGGTGGCCAAGTTGGCCTCCTAATTTGTTTTTCTAGAGGAAACATTCTGAAGCAGAAAGTCTTGACTTTTCTCAAGGTCATGTGTTTACTTCATGGGCAAATTCTCCTTCCAAAAATGTGGGCAGGGCACCATTGAAACTAAAAATACAGATCTGAGAATGTATAACACACACTGACCCAAGCTTTGCTTTCATTTTGCCTTTTTCAGATAACCAAAATTGTTAATCCTAATTGTAATATTTTTGTAAATTTTTGGACTTTTAAGAAAACAGGGAAGATGTTCCTGGTAATCAGGCAATGTTTGTAACAGGAGGAAAACAAGTATATTGGAAAAATGGTGGGTCTAAAAATAAATATTTTTCCATGAACACACAAGAACTATATTGAGAATTACAGGGAAAAAAAATCAATAAAAAGTAGTATATAATAGCCATAGAGTTCAAACAAAGTGCATTCATTCCCTAGTCCCTAGGAGGACCCCTGATATATATATGTGCAAAACTTAATGAAAATCAGACTTTGTCGTGTCATCAAAAATAGCAAAGCAGTTGGCTGAGTTTTCCCTGCATTTTGGCTACTCCTTGCTCCATAAATATAGCACCTATTTAAGGACCAAGCCTTGTTCCCATTAAAGCTGCAAACCTCAGACAAACTTTGGCACAGGTTTGGGGGCCCTGGTGTTTGCTTGGGGGTGCTCATGGGGGAGTGAGTGTCCCATGGGGTGCAGGTTGGGTGGGATCATCTGGGTGGTCTGACACAGGGGCACCCCCTGATATGATCCTGGGGTGTCAGAATCGCAGAATCCCTGAATAGTTTGGGTTAAAAGGGATCTCAAAGCTCATCCAGTGCCACCCAGCCATGGCAGGGACACCTCCCACTGTCCCAGGTGCTCCCAGCCCCAATGTCCAACCTGGCCTTGGGCACTGCCAGGGATCCAGGGGCAGCCAGAGGAATAACTCCTGCTCAATATCCCATCCAAACCTCTTCTGTGCCAGCAGGAAGCCATTCCCTGTGTCCAGTCCCTCCATCCCTTGTCCAAAGTCCCTCTCCAGCTCTGGGAGCCTCTCAAGGCCGTGGTTGCATCTCCTCTGTAGCTTGGCTTTCAGCCACAGCTGTGGCTCCCATTTCTGTGAATATTCGCCCAGCCAAGTGTATTTTGTAGCAATGTCCTGTGGTTTGGTATAGGAATAGAAACCTCTGGACTTATTTTTTGTTTTTAAATGCAGGAGGAAATTCTGTGTACTTCCCCTCAGTGCCCGGGGATTCCTCCTCCTGATCCAGCTGTTCAGGGAAGATGTGGAGCATGGCCCTGCCCAAAGCTCCCTGTTTGGGCTGGAACAGAGAAATTCTGTGCCTCAGTCATCAGAAAGTATTTGATTCATATTTTTTTCCTGCATATAATGTGATCACAGTATTTTTTAAGGATCCGGACACTTTTCTCACGTGAAAGTTTCACCACCCCTGTTTCTCTTTCCCCACTGACACTGAATGTCCCTCAACCTGCAGCTGAACAATTTTAGGAAGTCAAAGAAAATCTAATCCTGAGCTCATTCCTGTTTGGTGAAATTTAAGCTGTGAGACCCCAAGCCAAGGCAGTTGCAGACAATGGGAGCATTTCTGTTTGTTTCCATGGGTTTTTGTCAACTTTTGTTCGTGCCAGAGGCCCATCACTAGTGCTGCGATTGGGAATTTGTCCATAGGAGCCTCTGCTCTGCTTCACTTAATACAAAGTTCCAAACCAACCAAACATTTTTATTTTGCTGATGGAAAGAGTACGGGAAAGGATGAAATGGAGACAGCCAGTCTGGCTCTGAGCCAGCACAGCCTGGCCAAGAGGCAAATTTCCTACAATTAGAGATCTGCTGCAAGAAAGAAAACCCATTGTTGTGCCAGGCTTTGCAAGTTTTTAAGGAAAGGAAAAGAGGATAAAGAGAAAAAAATTAAAAAAGAAAAGGGAAAAAAAGAGAAAAAGGGGGAAAAGAGAAAAGGAAAAAAGAGGGAAAAGGGAGAAAAGGGAGAAGAGGTATAAGGCATAAAGGAAAGGAAAGGAAAGGAAAGGAAAGGAAAGGAAAGGAAAGGAAAGGAAAGGAAAGGAAAGGAAAGGAAGGAAAGGAAAGGAAAGGAAAGGAAAGGAAAGGAAAGAAAGGAAAGGAAAGGAAAGGAAAGGAAAGGAAAGGAAAGGAAAGGAAAGGAAAGGAAAGGAAAAGGAAAGGAAAGGAAAGGAAAGGAAAGGAAAGGAAAGGAAAGGAAAGGAAAGGAAAGGAAAGGAAAGGAAAGGCAGTAAACAATGACTTCTTAAATTAGTTTAAAATTAATTCCTAGAACCTTTCTTTCCCAGAAGACAGGCTGTCTCCTCGCCACCTCAGTCATTCCATACAATGGCTGGCTCCGGGGTAGAACCTTCAACAGCAGTTTTGCAACTCCTCAGATGAGTAATCTTTACTTCTGTCCCACTCTCCCGAGTGAGGGACGCTTGAGTAAGAATTGGTGGAAGGGTCTGGCCTGCTGACAGCAGAGCCGGGCTGGGTTGAGCAATGGCTTCTCAAAGTGGTGCCAGCAGCTCCATAAACTTTGCAGGGAATTTCCACTGATATTTTAGGCGCAGGCACAACAAACACCCTGGGCTCAGCAGGGAGCTACTCACAGAATCCTGGAATGCTTTGGGTTGGAAGGGACCCCAAATCCCCCCCAGTGCCACCCACTGCCATGGCAGGGACACCTCCCACTGTCCCCAAGTGTCCAGCCTGGCCTTGGGCACTGCCAGGGATCCAGGGGCAGCCACAGCTGCTCTGGGAACCTGTGCCAGTCAGAGCCTTGCATTTTTATTTAAACACTTGGCTTCAAAATACAGCCAAATTAACTACATTTATATATTCTTATAAATTTATCAACTAGAGGCAAAATATGAACATAATTGTGAGCTTGGTGAGAAAAGGGCACAACCTGCTAAAATACATCATATTGGAAATCTTGGATTATCAAGCTTCAAGATTTCACTTGAAACTTGCCAAGTTTGTGGCTGGATAAGCAGGTATTTTAAATAACATCTTCCTGACTGCGCTCCTCAAATGATAATATTTAGAAATAAACAGTATCTGTAAGTATTTTCACCTTTCTGGAGTTTTTTAATAGGAATTAGTGAGGCTGAATCTCAGGGGGCAGCTTTATTTTGTTAAACCTCTAACACATTTTGTTTCATGTTGAGTCTTTGGGAGCTCTAATGTGTTTTGGGTGGGTAATGTTTCCATACATTACTACTCCATTCATAATCCATTACTTGGATAATTCCTCATTTGTGAGACCTGGAGAAATTATGGTATTCACAGGCATTTTTTGAATATTTATATAATGTCATAGCAGGGCTTAGGATATCAGTTGGCTGGAGACAAAGGCAGGATCCTCAGTTATTCTCATACTTAAGTACCAGTTTGATTCCTTGGCAAAAATGTAAATTACAGCGTTGGAAGGCAAAGAATTATTGAACAAGGGGATTACATTGCAAAGCAGTTATTCCAACAGCTGCTGCCCGTAAGAGGGGATCGGAATTTTTCAGGGATGTAATTTTCCTGCGCAGAACTCGGGTACAAAGTGAGAGTATCAGCACAATTCAGAGGACAAACATCCACAGGATTCTGTGGGCCGTGCTGGGTGTGAGTTGCTCCTCCTTGGGCTGGGAGCTGCTCCTGTGAGGAGCAGGAGATGTTGGTGGGTGTAAGGGCAGCTCAGGATGAGCAGCAGCTTGGCCTCTTCCACAGCTGATCCAAAACCCCTGGAATTTCTGCTGGAGCTGTTATCCCCGTGGCTCCCAGCCTTCCCACTGCCATTTCTGGCCAGGGGAGTTAATCTTGCTCCTACTTAAAGGCTTTATTTTCTGTCCTCCTGCCTTCCAAGCCCGAGGACATCCAAGTGTCACCGGGTGTGAACGATCCCGGGATTGCCCTGCGGGAAAGGAACACGGCCCTAACTCTGCGCTTGGCCATTTCCATCTGAAAATATAAATGACGATTTCAGGGCAGGGAAAACACGATTTCATTTCCAGAGGGGGAAGGCGTGGAGCAGGCCAGGTAAGTGAGTTGCCACCGATCACACAGGGAACCAGGCTCAAAATCCAGAATAAATATGTCTCCTGAATCCAATTTCCATTTCCTGGGGAGGAGGTATTTTTCCCTGTCTCCTTCCTTTGCAGCAGGAGCTCTGTAGTGACAGTTACTAATGGCTTGCAATCATCATGGATCTTACACCAGCGTGCAGCACAACCAGGAGGTGCAACAACAAGGCTCTGCTAAATAATCCATTTTGACAACCTGACATCCGGGAGAAGTTTATTTTATGTAAATAGCAGTTGATTTAGGTCTGGATCATTGCAGAGACTGCTCCTGGTTCTGGGACCTTTTGCCTGGGAGGGGAATTTTGGGTGGGAGCAGAGAGAGGGAAGT
The DNA here is from genome assembly GCF_035770615.1 of Melospiza melodia melodia. Lineage (NCBI taxonomy): Eukaryota > Metazoa > Chordata > Aves > Passeriformes > Passerellidae > Melospiza > Melospiza melodia. The sequence goes on from NC_086202.1 coordinate 1,577,835, forward strand.
GCCCACACAAACACGCATCTGGAATGTAGCACAAACACCAGTGTGGGATTTGAAAAGTCCAGTGTAGGAATAAATTTTCCTTCTATCAATTGTGCTCTACTCACAGGTGAAAAACATCTTCCCATAAAGCCAGGAAACAGTAAATAATCCCTGAATAATCCCTCGGAGCAATTGAAGACAGACATGGAATGGTCCATTGTCTCATCCCAAAAGGAAGAGTTCCATCCTACATCAAGGCATTCCTTGGTTTTACAGGTGTTTGGGAATCCTGGGAGGACCTGGGGTTTATCTGTGCTGGTTGGATCTATTACAAAGCAGTCCATAAAAAGGCTTTTGCAAACACTGGTGGGAATTAGTCTTATGCAGAGAAAATGTTGGAAATTATTTAAATTGCAGTGTCAGTATTTACTTTTCCTGGAATGAAATCACAGTGTCCTTGTCTGTCCAAAACCTCGGTGCCTTCTCTGGCAGCTTCCATTTGCAGTGCTAAACAGAGAGTCATCAGAGTGTTTGACTCTTGGCTTTACTTTAGTCACAGCCTTACTAACCCTGCTTAAAAATGTCCATTTTACATAACTAAGTTGCTAAAGGATGTCCTGAATGCCTGTCCCAGGGCTCAGTCAAAATTAATAGTGCAAATCCATTGTTTTTAAGGAATATGCCCTTGGTTCTTTGGTTCTTCCTGAGACGTTTGAGCTGTTGCAGGGAATGTTTGTTTTTATTGTTTTTTTTTTTCTTTTTCCATGGGGTTGGAATTTAAGCAGAACTGTTTTTATGGGAAGTGTGATGTTGTTCGCATCGATTCGGCAACTGGGGAGACGGTGTTAGTGGGTGACCTTGAAAAACGTGATAAGTGGCAAGGGTGCTGAAAGGTTGAGGCACAAATGGGGTGGCTAAAAGCATATTTATTTCTAGCCTGTGCCAATGGAGAGGGTGAAATCCATGGATCTCCTCTCCACAAGAGGAAGCTCCTCAGTAGCCATGGAGTGCTTTCCACCACGTTCATCTCTGCTCTGCAGAGAAAATATTCACAGCTATAGCAGGGTTATGTGAAACTCGACAGCAGGGAACCTGGAAACCTCAAAGAAGAAAAATGAAGGGGAAATTTTCAGAGTGAGACCCGTAACTGCTGCAGTTTGTATGGAAAATTATCTAGAAAAGGGTTAAAACTAGAAAAAAACTCATAAACACTAATTCTGCTCTGCGTGTAGCAGCTGCAGGTGAGTGTGGTGTGCAACAGCAGAGTGAGGAAATTACCAAACATTTCCCAAACCCTGTCTGAGATGGAGCAAACACAACCCCCAGGGTGCAGATGGTTCCTGTACCACTTAGGCATCCACAGAAGTATTTCTGTTTGCCAGAATGAAGTGGAGACTTTGGCTGAAAATGATTTATTATTCTCAGCACAGTGATAATTTAGTGGTTTCCCCAGTAAATCAGCCCAAACTCTTCAAAGAGAACTGGGAGGACCAGTCCCTACCCCTGAAAAAATCCAGTTTGAGATTCCCTGAAAAAAAATCCAATTTGCTTGGGCAGGAGCATGGCTAATTAGGGATTTGCGGGAAAACAGAAAACACGGATAAAGCAGGAGTTTATAAAGTATTATTGATGTCACAAGTTTGTGTTGCATGAAACACGCTGGGGTGCCTCTGAGCAGGCAGGGAATGAATTTATGGCTTGAGGCAGCAGTGGTGGGATGTCATCTCCTGGTGGATCCCAGCCAGCTAAAGGAAACAGGAAATCAGGGCACTCAGAGATGCATGCTGCAGGAAAAAAAATAGACTGGACAAGTCTTCTTGCTGCAGCATTTAAATAAAATTGTGCTTAGAGATACTGATGGGACAGCTGGAAAAGGAAAAAAATCCTCCATCTTGTGCTGGGTACAAAATGTGCTGAGGTTTTACCTGGGAAATGTTTAGGCAGAGCCAGAAAAATGGGAACAGAAAGTGGCATTCTTTGAGATTCCACGAGTTCTGAAGAAAGCTTGAAACGTGGAACATTCTGAAGAACCAGGGACTCCTGCAACCAGGATTTTTTTGCTGTGACTAATTAAAATAAAGGGGAAAAGGAGAGCAGCTGTCACATGTAAGATTTCTCCAATGCTACCAGTGGCCTGGACACCACGTGGCAATATTCCTCATTTTCCAGGAAGATGTTTACCATGTTTCCTCATGATTCCTCCTGATATTGGTTGTCTTTCCAAAGTATTTCCAAGGCAAATAAAAGCTGTGCTCTTCTTATTCTTTCTCCAGTGTCTGTTTTTGTCTGAGCTCCTGCATTCCCATCCCTGGCAGTGCCCAGGGCCGGGTTGGACATTGGGGCTGGGAGCACCTGGGACAGGGGAAGGTGTCCCTGCCATGGCAGGGGTGGCACTGGGTGATTCCAGCCCAAACCATCCAGGATTCTGTGATTCCCTGAGTAGCCAGATGCAAATCTTTGGATAAATTTTGAAATAAAACTAAGAGATATATTTAATTAATACAGTTGATAAAGCCCCCCCTCATCCCCAACCCATCCAGCTGATTCCTTTGCAATGATGAGATTTAAGGGAAAAAACCACCAAATCCATAAACCTGGATTCTTTTTATTTGCCTTCTGGGCTGTGAGGCTACTTTGCCATTGGAATTTTTCTCCGTGGTCATGGAAATTGGAGAGTAGTTGTTGTTGTTGTTGTTGCAGTGGCATTTGAGAGCCTCCAGGAATCAGCTGGTTCTGAGTTAAACTTCACAAAGAAACATGAGATTTTTTTGGCACGGTACTAGACACAAGTATTGTCACATTATTTCATGTTTCCCTCAATGGGAAATTCCCAAATACATCCTGTTTTTAAGTTGTATGCTAGAGGAATAATAGGCTTCTGGAGACAGATTAATTTATAAAGTGAAGAACTAAAATTCCTCCTTCAAAGATGTGACACTCATTTGAAGTCCTCACATTGTTACAGGCACAATTGCTCCTCTCTGCTTTGTTTATCTCTAGGACTTGCATTAATTAGCACTTAGAAATGCTTTTGAAGAGCTCCATTCATCGAGTTCCTACTAAAACCATCTTTTAAAGCTCCAACTGACCTCCTTTAAGCAGCCCACACTTCAGGTTTAACCTTCTTGGATACACTTTATTATTTTTGTCACTGCCATCAGCTCCTTTTGAAATAATTAAAAAAAGGTAAAAACCAAAGCTTCAAAATTAAGCCACATAAATAGCATTTATTTAGCATATTATATATAATAGAATGAATAGAACATTTTTGCTTTGGTATTTTCTGTGTGGTATTTATTTAGTTGAAACTAAAACATCTGGAGCTATTAGAGGAATTGCTGCATTTTCCACCTGACAGGGAATGGAGTCACTTTTTGGTTGCTGTCATCTCTGTGTCCTTTGTCCATTTACCCTTTGAAGTGCAATTCTGTTTATTTTCCTTATCTGCAGGCTCAGATTGAGATGTGCCCACCGAATCACAGAATCCACGGGGTTGGAAAACCCCTCCAAGACCATTGAGTCCAACCATCCCCAGCACTGCCAAGGCCACCTTGTCCCCATAACCACATCCACACATTTTTTCACATCTTAGAGGACCAGGACCTGGACATTCAGCAATAATTCCAGTCCTTGGGGAGTGGTGAGGGTGAGGGGGCTGGCAGAGGGTCCCTGCCATCCCCAGGTGACGCTGCCTGGCACTGCCAGGACTGATCTGCTTTCCTTTTCCTTCTGAGTTTGCCTCGTCTTAAGGGACAAAGAGTTAAAGCTTCTTCCCCTCAAAGTGAACATTCCAAGCTGGATGATAGGTGCTTTTAAACCAGAGGGAAGAGCCAGCTAGAAGAGAAATAAAGAAAAGTGCTGACTTTATTCTCAACCTGGGGAGTCCTAGGCAGTGAAGGGAAGCATCTCCCTGCCATGGCAATGTAGCAAATTTCAGGAGGAAAATGGTTATTTCTTCTCTCAGGCCCAGCCATCTGTCACAGTTATTGAGACACTCCTGCTCCACTAAGTCTTGCAAAACTCTCGCTGAAGTTGGGAATGCTGAGGTGTCTTAAAGCAAAACCCACTTTCTGCTGGCAGGAAGCAGGAGGGAGCCTGAAATCTGAGGCTTTTGAAATGGAGATAACGTTTTCTTGGCGTTTTGTGAATCAGCCAGGACGAGCAAAGCTGAGAGCAGAATCAAAGAGAAGGGAAAAAGGAAAATTGGAGGATGTGGGCTGTAACACGGTCCTGCTCCTCTGGGGAGGGTCCCCACTCCAGCGGGTGAAGTGGAGCTGCTGAGGGTTGGGATGAGGAGCCCGGCCCATCTCATGGATGCTCTGGAGAAGTGGTGATTTGCATTTTGTGCTATGGAAAATTGTTGATCACTAAAAGGCAGATCAGCCCTTCCTGGAGCTGCTTTTATTTACGAGGGAGGTTGTGATATGTGACTGTCCTCGTCCAGAGCCGACTGGAAGCTGTTCTGTTCTGGAGTCAACCCAGAAATTAATTTGCTTGTCTGAAAGCCAAACCTACCTTGTCTGCTCTCACGTGTTTTATTTACTGCTCCATCTTTTTGGAGCTCTTTGTCAGTAGATTTACAAATACTGTCCGTTAGTGAGGAATTCTGAGGAAGGATTTTTTATATGGGATGTTTCCAGTGATCCTTCTGCCTTCTACTTAATGTGCAATGTTTATTTATTGCCGTGTTGTATGATTGCAATAAACAATTGCAGCTGTCAGTTCCTTCTGATTAAATACCGTATTTGTTAAATAAATAAAATGATAGTAATGAACTGGGCCATTCTTTGCTTGTAATGTATGGCTTTCATATTTCTGACACTTGGGAAGATATATGAAATGCTGATGTGCAGGAGAAGGCCTGTAAATCAACGGGAGCTGGAAAAGACTCGGATCTGCTGCCTTGCAGAGGGTCATCTTTGCCATTAGAAACTCTGAGGGCACTTTTGACTTCTCTCTGGGCCAAGAGGAGGAGGCCGGGCCCAGAGGATGCTCATCAAGAGCTGGTGAAGGAAGGATTTTAAAGCACACGAGCTCTCTCGGGATGTGCAGGAGGATTTGTGTGCACAGTTAAGGGGTCAGGGGCTGGGGCAGGACCACAGGTGGAGTCTCCATCCCTGTTCCTGACCTGCAGCACCCCCAGGGTGGCTCTGCTGCCGGGGTTGGTTATTGGTCCCAGCAGAGCCACAACTGAGGAGCAGGAATTCAGGAATTTTTCCTCTCTTGCTGTAGGTAACGCCTACAGAACCCCTCACGTGCACTTTTTAATTAAACAATTGGTCTTATTCCCATGCAAACGGAAATTCCGTGTGTTATTTGGTGGCTAAAGCTGTGGGTTTCTCTGCTGGTGGAGGTAAGGTGTTAAGTTTGGCTGCTGGAGGTGTTTCCAAGAGCGTCCTCGCAGCAGAGCTCAGCAATTCCCACCGATTCAGTAATTCATGTGCAAGGTGCTCTCACACCTCCTCTTCATTTTATTCTCTGTGTTCCGCAGAGCAGCCTTATCTCCACCTATCAATTACGGCGGTATTAATTTATACCGCTCTGTATATCTCTCTTACTTCTGCTGTTTGTCGCAGGCTTGCTTAAAATATGTCAGCGTCCCTGAGTCTGCAAAATGAGGCCAGAACTGAGCAGTGCAGGGTTATTTATGGGCGAATGCCACAGCAGGGGTTCGGTGGTGGGTTTGTTGGTTTTTTTTTTTTTTTTTTTTTTTTCTGAGAGGGCTTAAATGACGAACAAAAATAAGATTTAAAAAAGTTGTCAGAAGAGCACCCAGAGATACTGTGCAAACAGGAAGCGTTTTGATTATGTTCGCTGGTGCAAAATTAGTAAAGAGTTTGAAATCGTCTTGTGCTTACAGATTCCATTGTTTTCAAAGAATAATTCCATCTATTTTAACATTTTCAAGTATAATTCCATTGGTAATAGCTCTTCCTTTGATTGTGAGCTGCGCTAATTGAAAGGTGTGGTGCAGTGTCTGTTTTGGCAGTTATGCTTATATCTTTTGTTTAAAAACTCAAAGTGTTGGCTTTCCTGTCCAGCCTTCCTTAGTATATTCTGTTTTGGTGATGTGATGACAGACTTACAGTGTGTTTCCTTGTGTGTATGGTAACAGATGTTTATGTGAATAACAGACTTTTTTATGAAGGCACACACTTTATAGCCAAATACTAATTAAAAATAATTGCATGTAAGCATTTTTGTTTATTCCCTGTTGTGCATCTTTAATCATTTGAAATCACCTGCAGTTGAAAACTGAGGCAAAGATTTGATACTGCAATTATAAGAGGCCATCTGACTCTATATTAGAAAGGAACAGCCACACATTTGAAGAGGAAATTATTACAAAAAGTGTGTGAATTCCTGCCCTCTTGGAATTTGCTTTTATACAGGATGAAAATACCAGCGCATGGTTTTGTTACACTAATAGAAGTTTAAGGTATCTTATCTCTCCAAACAATCGGTTCTTGACTGACATCCTGTTCAGGACATATTCTGTGCACTAATAAGCTCATTACAAATATATTTTAATTAGACGTGTAACAGATGGTTCACAGTAAATACGGGCAGTGGTACTTTTTAAAGAATAGAGAAAAAAACCACAAGTTCTTTTTAAGGACTCAGCATCTCGGGTTGGATTTTATCAATAGCTGATTGAGTTAAGCAAAGGGAAAATTACTGTCAAAAGCACTTGAAGTCATGAAAGAAGTAAAAACTGAACAAACCCAAAGAAAACCCACCAAAGGCAGCGTTAGCAGAAGTGTGTGTGTTCAATAAAGACCAATCAATACTGAAATGAAAGGGACATTTTCTCAGGCTTCCAAACCACTTTAATCTTCCCACAGAAGCAAGGCAGAGTTTTATTCCAGATCCCGCCTGTCGCTGACGAGAGGCCACAGCAATTCTCTCCCTCTGCTTTCCGGATCTCTCCATCAGATCTGGGAAATAAATTAGAAATCAACCCCTGGACCGTGCTTGGCTCAGTTTCCTGTCCTGAACAGAATCCTTGGGAGGGCAGGGAAGGATCCCTGTCCCTGGAGGAGGGAGCGTGCCACCAGGGCCAGCCCAGAGCAGATGCCCATGGCTGTGGTTCCCAGTGCGTTTTCCTGCCTGGGATGGGGTCAGGAATCACTGCCCCACCTGCTGTAGGCCTTAGCTCCCTCCTAGTGTTCACCAATAACACAGCAGGTTTCAATAACTTGTAAATCCATGTATGGATTTGGGGAAGTCATGGAGGTGCGTCATAGGGATGTGCAGGTGGTGGTTCTGGTTCTCTAAATTTTATTTCATGTTTTCATGGAGGAGTGAATGGGAATGGTTAACTGAGGCAACGGTTTGAAGGTTCCCAGCAAAAGGGATTGCTCTGCACAGGTTCACCAGAGAGGGAAATGGAGTAATTTAGATAAATGTCACTGTCATGTTCTCTGGAATGATACAATCACAGAATCATGGAATGGTTTGGGTGGGAAGGAAACTTGAATCCTATCCAGTGCCACCCCTTGCCATGGGCAGGGACACCTCCCACTGTGCCAGGCTGCTCCCAGCCCCAGTGTGATTTTGACAGGGGAGGAGCTTTGTGAAGCAGTTTTGGGATGGTTTGGAACAGGAAACAGCTCCAAGTGCTGTGCAGCCTGAAGTTAGTTCATCCTATTGATTTAAAGATGAGAATCAAAGAGTGACACCTCTTAAGAATATTTTCTTCCTCTGCTACTCCAATACTGAATTTCTTCTTGGGTGACTTCCCTGTCTGTGAGCAAAGAGTCCAGTGACAGTGTCCCACCTTTAGCCTGGTCTGCTGGGAGACAGCTTTCAAATAGTTAAATAAAAATAAAAATTAAAATTAAAAAATGAAAATAAAATAAAATAAAATAAATAAAAATAAATTAAAATTATAAATAAAATAAAACAAAACTAAAACTACAACTACAACTATAAATAAATATAAATAATAAAAATATAAATAATATAAATAGTATAAATAATATAACGAATATAACTAATATAACTAATATAAATAATATAAATAAATATAAATAATATAAATAATATAGATAATATAAATATAGAAGATACAACAGATTTTTGTGTTCACAATTTGAAAGGATCTGCAGGAGCCCATCTGGATGTTCCCTGACTCCTCCAACCTGTGCCACCACTGAGGACACTCAGTCCACCCCCATTCGACTGATTGGACTATCAAATGTTATTGATATATCTGGAATCCAATATCTTAGGGTAAACACGCCTCAAAGGAGGATCCAGCAGAAAAAATTATATGATATTTGACCTTTTTGTAGCATAACATTTCTGGAAAATATTATCTCACCTGAGATTTCGTGCAGTAATGTTGGGATTAATTATGTGATAGATGTAGCACGATGTAAGTGCTTTTCACGGCGTGCTGGTGCAGGTAGGATAAAGCTGTCTGCAGCTCAGGCTGCTTGGAGCATTTTTGGGGGTTTGGAGAAAGATTCCTGATCCAAATACACCCAGGGAGTAAATACACCCTCAGCCAACAGGATGCCCTTGTAATCCAGCTTCTTTCTGGATCTGCAGCTGCAGATCCTGCGTAGAGCAGGTGTTAAAATCACTAATAGTAAATAACTGGCTCATTCTGGTTCTAACCTTAATTATCAGCTGTGTTTCCATGTCCACTTCCAAACCTATTCCCTGCTTTCACCGTTTCAGCAGGAGCACATCAGGCTCACGGGGAGAAGCATTGTGGGTGTCACTTAGGGTAAATGAGCAGTTGTAAATTAAAGTCAACAGAGTAAGGATGGGTTTTTTAACCACCTGAGCAGCTGCTGGAAAACAGAGCTGCTGGGGGAGATGGTTCTGTCTGGTGACCGAGAAGTGCTTGGTGTGGGGTGTCAGGAAGGGAAAATTTTATATGAGCATAAGTGATGAGATCTATATTTAGAATGGAACTAGATCTCATCGTGGTATATATTAAAAAAAAAAGGAGGTTTTTCAGTAGAACACACTGTCAGGGGATGTTTGGATGGACTGGTTTGTGCGGATAAGGACTGGGAAGCAGCTTCTTCTCACACTGGTGGAGACGAGTGTCTGATTCTGACCTGCATTCCTTTATTAACCTTGGGGGTGGTTTCCAGCTCTGACTGACAGATTGGGCTTTGTGCGGCTTTTACCTTGGGATCATTTTGGAGACAGAAGCTGTGGCTGCCCCTGGATCCCTGGCAGTGCCCAAGGCCAGGCTGGACATTGGGGCTGGGAGCACCTGGGACAGTGGGAGGTGTCCCTGCCATGGCTGGGGTGGCTCTGGATGGGATTTAAGGTCCCCTCCAACGCAAACCATTCCAATTTATGTGATTCTGGTTTATATTCCTTTGGAAAACACAGGGGATCCACCCCAATGACAATTAGAAATAAAAATCCAGTTTAAATTTGAAAAGAATCTGTGGGAGAGAAGAGAAGCAATCAGAGCCCAGGGAGGGAGCAGAAGGATGAGGAGGATCCAGTCCTTTTGCAAAGGTGACTCTGGAATAGTGGGGAGGGAAATGGGGAGATCATCCTGCACTGGGCTGGGCAGAAGCTGGAGGTGATGAAAGTACCTGAACGCATTTATTCCTTCTCCATCCAAGGCTGGCAACACCAGAATTTCCTATTTATGTGCAGGTGGGACATGTGACAGGAATTATTTCTGAAGTTGCATCACGTTGCTCAGATTTTCCCTGGATTTGACTGGTGAAGGTGGTGGAGGCACAATTTGCAGGCAGATGTACTTGGCAGCCCTTGCAGCCCTTGCATCTCTCAGGAAGTATTGACAACATTCCCAAAGACCTTTGGAAAAAAATGTTGAAACTATGTGGTCTAATATCTGTTCCTTGCCCGGATCACATCTTATAAATTCTGCATCTTTCTGCAGTTACATCACAGATTACATTATTTATTTTGCAATGCAGCAAACACAGCCATGGAGAAATGTTTGACAAATGGCTTTTTGCAAATATCCCCAGAAAAAAAGAGTTTGTTATTGAAGTGCTTCATGAGTGATAACATGGAAAAGTCCGAGAGAGAAATATTCATAATATTTTCCAATTTATTTACCTGTGTTTGAGCAGGCCTTTGAAATTTTTAACCATCCAAACCAAGTTTTTCTGCTTTATTGTTGTGCCTTCAGGGAATTAATGTCCAGTTACACACTCAGATTGGACAGAGGCTGGAACAAAGTTCATTTTATATATTATTTTAAACAAATTGTGGTACCAGAAAGTCCAGAAGTGGCATCAGATATTCCTGATCCACTTCTATGGCAAAAAATTGTCAATGACTTTCTTATTTTAGGTAGAAAAACTTTACTATGGTGTAAACCTGGAAAATGAGAAGAGAATTTGTCTTCCATTTTGGCTGCCCTTTCTGCTTTGAGGTTTGAAAAGCCCTCCAGATTTTGTTATAATTTAAGTGTGGTTTTTTGAAAATTGAAGTGATGTGAGGTTTTGCAGTATTTTAAATGATATTATGATATCTTTGCACATTTTACTGCCTTTGTCCTTTTTATTTCACACTTTTGCTATTTCCAGAATCCACAGAATCCAATAAAACCTGGCTTAAGTGTGAATTATTTCTTGGATTATTAAGTTTTGGTTTCTTTTTTTTTTTTTAATTGAAGCAGAATTTCCTGAGTTTCATTCATGTTTAAATTTCCAGTCTTTCAGAGGGGCCTGGCCTGTTTTATGCACCAGCTGACAATCCCTATTCCAAGTTTATTCCCGTTTTTCCTGCGGTTCTGTCGCTGTTCCAGCTGTGCAGGGCGTCGCACACTCCTTTAATTTTTGTGCTTCATCTGCTTCACTCTGGGCTTGATGCAAGCCCATTCATTTAATATCATTTGATCTTCACCAGTGTGATCCCTGCAGGAATTGCAGCCTGGAAGGGCCCTGCAAGGCCCTGTCCCCATGACCCAGCCCCTCTTCTGCACCCAGAGAGAATTCCCTGAGCATCCCCCCTTTTTCCATCAGCTTTGGACCCACGTGCCAAAATTTACTGAAGAGCTTCTGCGGTGAAATCTGGGGAATATATTTTTATTCTGATAGAAATAAAATTGCGACTGGAATTGCATTTCTGGGGAATAAATGTTGGATGCAGGATTGATGATTAAATGATCTGATTTTACTGCCGTACATTAAAAAGTGCTAGAAACAAATTTAATTGTTTTTACAGTAAACATTTAATCTCTAATGCTGAAATGATTATTTATATGGGAGGGATGGAGCAGGGGATGTTTGGCAATCACAGAAGGAAAAGACTCTCATGTCATCCATCCCCTCACTCTGCTGGGGCTGTCTGGAGAGGTCCTTCCACTCTTCCCACTGGGACACTGATACTCAGCTCTATCTTTTATTTCTATTTAATTTTTTTGCAGTTATCATTTCCCTAAACTCATGTCAGGAAAGAACTGCAGCTTTAATTATTCCCTTCTTTTGATTAACTATCTTAAAATAAACATTATGCTACTCTTCCCATCCTTTCCCTCTTTTCATTACTTATCCAACTCGCGCCGTTCATTAATCTTGGGGGTTTTCCATGACACCCTAATGGCTCCTGCTGCCCAGCAATCATTATCCCAGTGCAGCTTGTCACCAGCTCTTCCATCCATCAGCCCCTCTCATCCGTCAGGGCTGTGGCTCTGCCGTGGCACTGGCCAGGCCCCCTGGAAATCCCCCAAATCCTCCATTTCTCATCCCCAGGTGCTAACCTGGTGTTAACCCCGCCGGATCCATAAAATTAAAGTTTGAGAGGTAGGTGACAGCCTGGGCGAGGGGCAGGTGCTGAGATGTCTTTGCTGTGTTTCACTTCTGCCCCGTGTTCTGGGTGAGGCTTGCTGGGTTTTGCTGTGGACTTCCAGTTCAGGCACTCAGAAATTGGGAAGCTGAGCACTGAATTCCATGAGAACAGCATAAACATATAGGAATACATATAAATACTGTGGGGTTTTTCCCAGTTCTTTCAGACTCAACCAGTTGCTGTGTCCAAAGTTTTCTCCTAGATCATGAAGTCTAGAAAAAGGTAGAAAGCCAACCCTCTGAATGAACACCATTCCCAAAAGCTCAGACCCCCAGATAGAAATGTAAAATATTGTGGAAGCTGGCTATAAACCCCCAAGCAGCCTTGGGAAGAAGGATGGAGCTGCCCTTGGATTTCCAAGATCCCCCCAGTGCCTTCTGCCCTGCCAAACGTGAGGGGATGCAGGAGCCAGGTGTTTATCCAGCCTGTGGATCTCACTGTGAGCTCCAGTATTAACTCAGGAGCTCTCCCAGTTTTGCAGACAGTGAGGAGACCCCTTTGAATTGCAGAAGGTTTTAAGATGACTGAAGGGAAACTTTTTCCCTGTGCACAAAGTGCCGGCAAAGCCAGCGAGTGCTTTGGATGGAGGATGTTCAACCCATTCCTCAACCACCCATTAAATTCAGCCAAAAATCCTGTTTTCGCCTTGCCTCGTGCTTCCTCACCCTCCCATGGAAGGCCCTGTTAACAATTTGTGGAGGTCTCTTGCCTGGAATATCCCTGCTCCACCAGACTGTTGACTCCAATTTCATAAATGTGTAAGAAGTGAGCAAATTAAGTAGTATGAACTCTGACAGTCCTCTGACACTGCCAGTGTAGTGTACTGGCCCACACATGCTGTACAGCATAATGATTACATTACAATCCTGTGATATTATTCAAAATGACTTCAGATAAATGAATGATAAACTAGGGGTTATGCTTCCTTTATTACAGGGCTGATAAGGTAGCTAATCAGTGTCCAAGTATATGTCATTACATAAATTATGAACCAGGGTTTGATGTGTTTTCCCCAAGAGCCGGCGCCCGAGTGTCATCTGGTGTGAGGCTGCAGCCTGAAAAATGAATTCTGAAAACAACAGTGGGTTTTGTTCCAACTGGATTAATAAATTACTAATAAATAACCTTAAAAGGTTGCAGGAGAGTCCTTTAATCTATTAGCAGAATTTCCTACCAACGAATCCTGCTCTTTCTCTCGTATCAAAGATTAACTTCCCATGCAAGGAGTTGAACCCTCACGCTCCCTCTGAAGGAATGATCTTTTGACAGCTCTGCAAAGAATAAATAAAGCATTCTGATTGCTCTTCTCCTGCCTGGAATGAGCCCAGGGCAGCTGGGAAAGCCCCATGGACAGGACTGAGCCCCTCTGTGAACCACCAGGTGATTCTGGCAGGTGCTAAATGCAGGTGCTGCCCATCCCTCTCTTCTTCTTGGGCTGGATGGACCTCAATAGAAAGATGAATCCAGCAGAATCACTGAGGGTGGAAAAGCCCTGTAAGGTCATTGGGGCCAGCCATAAACCATGATCCTCTCCCCTGATGCATCCTCTCATTCACCCCTACATATCAATGGTGTGATATGACCCACCAGGAGCTTTGCTGACTCAAATGTTTTACCAAAAATTCTGCTCAGACCTGATCCTTCCAGCAAAGAGCTCATGAGCTGCCCCTCCAGTGCTCCATGTATTATTATTTATGGGGAGTAAGAGGTCTCAAACTGCCCTGCTCTCTAGGCACTCAAACTAAGATTAAAAATAGATACTATTTGAAAACTTGATTCTATACTTCTCTGAAAAATGCTCCAAAATCCTATGAATCAGGAGCAATGTAGGCTTTTCCAAGAAATTTTACAATATGAAAAGACCCTTTTGTTCTTCCCCCACAGTGAAAACTCTTTGGGCAAAAGGGAGAAAAATGCTTCCTCTGCAGAACAGATGTTTTCTGTTGAAGGCACTTTCTGAGTGCGTTTGAGCATCTCTGTGAGCCCACACACTCCAGGAATGCTGAGGGCTGAGGGGACAGCATTTGGCTGCAGTTACACAAATCCACTGCACTCAGGTCTGTCGGTGTGACAAGACTTCCAGCTTGAGTTCATCTAAACTGCACCCGACCCGAGCCCACTGGAGTGAAGATTGACTTGCAGAGCACTCGGATTTACAGATACTCCCAGCTATGTTTACACAGTTCTCTGGGTGCTTCAGCTCTAATCCTACTGCTATCAGAATTCAGTTTAAACCTTATTTTTCATTTAGTTGCTGAAATATAGTTGGAGAGTCACTTGTGACTTGAATGAGAGTAAGAGGAAGAAATGGGGCCTTTCCTTTTATTGGTGCCAAGGTGGAGCTGCTCCTGCAGTGCCCACAGGGATGGGTGAGATGTAGGATGATGATGTGGGAATAACCTAATTAGGTATTTTGAGTGGAAATTTGCTTATCCTGGGCTGTGTTAGCAGTGGAGGTTGGTCCTCCAACCAGTGAGCATCTCGTGAGATGATGAGGGAGAATGGACTCAAAGGGACAGAGAGTAGGTTTAAATTACATATTGGGGGAAAAATCCTTAGTTTTTAAATTAGGAATTAAATTAGGAATTTTAGATTAGGATTTTTTTTTTAATGAGGGATTTTAAATTTTTAAATTTTAAAATTTTGGTGGTGAGGCCCTGGCACAGGTTGCTCAGAGCAGCTGTGGCTGCCCCATCCCTGGAAGGGCTGAAGGCCAGGCTGGATGGAGCTCCAAGCAAATACCTGCTTGCATTTAATATATTCAAGTTATTTTCACTGATTATGATATGCAAATGTAAGCACAAGGAATCTCCTAAAAACCTTGTCATTATCCCTGTCTCAGGCTTTAGGAACACAATATCTCTTCCCAAGGGCTGTTTCTTTGGGGCTCAGTTGTTGTAATTTGTGTCAGAGGTGCCGGAGTCACACAGGGTGACACCAGTGGTGGCACCAGCCCTCGAGCCCCTGTTGTCTGATTGAAAACAAGACAAAGGCAGTGAAATGGAAGAAGACAAAGAGGGCAAGAGTAGCAGCAACCAGGTAATGCCATGTGCTGGCTGAGATCTGAGCTGGGTGGCTCTGAATCCAATGAAAGCACCATTAAAATTTAATTCATGAAACGCTCTACACTCTGATTGCTCCTCAACCATCGACAATTTGTTCACTTATTTGCAGCTGTCAGAACCATCTCAGAGACTGATGAGATTTGGATGTTTTGAATAAACATCTAAATTGTGCATGTTTACCTAAACCAAATCCCAAAGTAGGCAGTGCTCTCTGATCATTAGTGAGAACTCATCAGCCGTAAGCCAGAGATCAGTTCCTTCACTTTAGCTCTTCAAAAAGCCTCTCTGCAGGAAAAAAGAGCAGCAGGAAGTGAAAATTGGCCTCAGCCAATATACAAGTATGTTTTGAACCCACCACCAGCCCAATGAATGTCACAGCAACGATGAATGAGGGTCCCTGAGAGTCCCCACATCCTCATCCTCCCTTAGCTGGGACTCTCTGGAACTTCATACTCAACAGATGAAAAAGTGCTTCAGGAAAAATTTAGAAAAATCTGGCTTAAATGGATTAGATGTGCATGGCTCAGTTTGCACATTGACTGTGTCCTATCACTGTCTGCCCATCTAAAAAGTCACTCAGCTCCTTTTATGATCCACCTTTGAGTACTGGAAAGCCACAATGCCTGGAGCCTTCTTTTCTCCAGATAAGCTGCAAGATTCTTGGGTTTAGGGCCAAAGCATCATTTGCTCTGCAAACCCAGGGCCTGTGGTCCTTGCACTAGGCTCTGGATGGAATGGATTGTCATGGGCTGTGTGTGGGATGCTGAATTTATACACATCTGCAGTAATGTGGGGATGTCTCATCAGCCAGGGGCACTCCAGGCCCCTGGAACTGGGTTCCCATATCCTGAAAAATCATGAGAAGCCCTTTGACTCTTTCATCCAACCGTAGACTGAGAACTGCAAGCAGTATCTTTATCAAAGAACTCCTAAAAAATGAAATGCAAAAGCAGAACAACCCCTTTATCATCCAAAATGATGATAAATGGCAGTTTGAAAGTAGAACAATTTGTTCTCATGTAGAAGCACAGGACCTGAACTGGGTATATATTTTTTTCACTCTTAGACTATTCTCATCAGTTGCTTCATGCTCGTATTAATAACAATTAATTATAATTTTATCCTGATATAGCTATGTTGACTGAAATAGAGTCACACAGGGGATTAATTTGGTCCAGGATACTTTTCCATCACTGCATTTCTCGCCTGTGTTTTTTCAAAGCGTTATTAGAATAAATTAATTTGAAAATTGTTAATTGTTCAATTGTTAATTGAAAAGTTAATCTTATTCTCCAGATTCTCCAAACAGAAAACCTCTGATTCTTCTCAGCAAATATTTACAGCCCGGGACTTGGGCAGTGAGTGAGGATGCAGCCACAATGGGAGGACAATGGAAATTTTTAAAACCAAACATGATATTTACAAAGTCTGTTGTACACAATGGACAATATTGTAAAAGAAAAATATAATACATGTGCACAATAAGGTGAGAGCAAATATGTTTTCATTTTTTATTTTGTTGACTAGTATACAAGGTTCTAAAAAGGGATTTTTTTTCTCTCCCTTTGTGAAGAACGCACTACAGATTTACAATACTATATTCCACTGTATACATTTGCTAACAAAAAATACCACTGCTGTATCCACACCAGTGACAAATCTGCCAGGAAGTGACTAGTTGATATGCCTTTTTATTACTGCAGCTGCCTTGTTTTTTCTAGTCAAAATAAAAGAAAATCACAGGATCCTTAAAATAATAGCTGACAGCAGGTAGTTACTGAGAAATGCATGTCCCCGGCTCTTAACTTTGTAGCATCCATCCAGATGGCAGATTAGAGGCTGGGATCTGCAGGTTGGTGACAAATACATGGGTAATAGCATTCAGCTTGCCTAACTGTAAAAGTGAATTCACTATTCCTCTTTGATTGTAGACCTGACATGTCAGATGAGAGGAGGCTCTGGAAGAAGCTGCCAAAGCAACAGGACAAATAAACGCCAGACACGAGCGCCGCTTGATGCAGGATTACAAACACCGCGCCCGTCATCCATTCAGGTTTAGCCGAGGTGTAAAGCCGGCGGTGGGGGAGCATCGCGGGAGCACGGGGGGCTGCAGGGAGGCAGGAGGCCCCCGAGGCCTCTCCCCGTGGAGATTGGGTTTGCCAGGAGGAGGGACAGCTCCCGGAATCGCCCTCCTGCCTTCTGGCACCTTGGGGCGCTGAGGACTTGCCCCTCTGCCCTTGCCTAGGCTGTGTGGTCAATCACTCAGCTTTGGGACGGCCATCTCGCTCCTTCTCATTTCTTATTTCCCTTTGTTTCCTCACACTCTTTTTATTTTTTTTTTGTCACCCTGTTTTCGTTTTGTTTTTGGTTTTTTTTTTAAGTTTTTCTGAGCCTTCTGATGATTACATTCTTGTAAGGAACTTTCTCACACACTTTATGTAAATAACTCATTATTTTGCATTCTTTTATGAAGGAGGAGAAATTTGATGGACTGTTAGTTTATCCAGTGTCATTAGAGAGGTAGCACTGTCATCCTCCAATCCATCGTCACTTTTGGAAATCTAAAAATGTTGGAGTCAAAAATTCAAAGTTCTCTTTCTTGCCTTAAAAAATCCAGTGTCTGCATCTTTCTGTTTTGTGTCCTAGAGTGACATTTTTTCTTAATGTAATTTTCCCCTTTTCCTTCTTTTCCTGAGAAGCACAAAACCAAACTCAGGAATGAGGCAATGCCAGCTTGAACCCCATCTCTTAATGCTGACTTTGCATGGGGAGAGTCTGCCAGATCCCAATTACTCCAGCAAATAATTAATTGTGGATGCCAGCTGAACCTCTTTTGGTTGGGTCTCACCCTCTGCATAAATCTCATATTGAGGGAACCTTTCATTTTTATTGCATGGTGAAAATCCTGCTAGGAGCAGAAATGATGGTTTCTAGGGCTTCCAGTGATCCCAGTGTCACTCAGAACACTCACACTTTCAGTGCTGGAACTGGGAAGAAGATGCTGAAAAAGGCAGAGCAAGCTCCCATACTGTAGGAGAAACTTTATCCCAATATTCCTATCCCACTTCTTTTGCAGTGTTATGTTATCAAAATAAAAATATAATGTCTCATGTAGAATTTTTACATGTCTTGTTTATTCAAGGAAGATGAAGAGTGGCATTTTTGGTGGTGGTTGGAAAGATGCAGGTAGAGAAAGTCTTTATTATAATTAATTACATCTCAGGGCTTCACATTCTGAGTTACCTTCAAACTCCAGGCTGCTCTTCCTTTGCCAGGAATAAAGCACTATCCATTGAAGCCAGCTTTTTAAAAAGTAAAGGTTATGTAAATCTCAGAAAATCCCACTTTATATATGGATTTGTTCAACAGGTGTATGTGAGATAACATGAAAAAACACGGCAGATTAAAAAAACTCCTGTTTAAATAGAATAAATAAGTATAAATGCATATTCTAAAATGTCTATTTTGTGATTGTTATTTTGCCTTGGCTTGTGACATCCTCTCTTCCTATAGAATCGTGGAATATTCTGAGTTGGAAAGGACCCATTGAGATTATCAAGTCCAGCTCCTGGCCCTGCACAGACACCCCAAAACCCACCCTGGGCATCCCTGGCAGTGCTGTCCAAACTCACCTGGAGCTCTGGCAGCCTCAGGACTGTGCCCATTCCCTTTCCCTAAATCCAACCAAAGCCTCTCCCTGACACAACTTCAGGCCATTCTGGACAGCTTTTTTGCACCACTGCTTTTGCTCTTCTGTCCCTGTTTTATTACTGATATTACAAGTTGTGTTGAAAAGCCAAAATGCAAGAAAGACAACGAAAGCTCAGTGTCAGACTTCTGAACTAAAATGTTCCAAAAATCAAGTCCCTCCTTCCTGATCGTTGAGGAATTAGCTGGGAATACTGCACAGCTATCACTTATACCCTGAAAAAAGTAATTCTCTTGTTGTCTCCTTCCTCCTTGAGTCCCCCCAGCCCATCTTCCCAGGGAGCAGCAGTCCCAGCAATGAAGGTTGAGTTGTGCTTTACATCTCACAGGTTTAAGGTTGAGTTCTGGCTTAGTTCAAGGGATTTAAAGCTGTGTAAGAACAAGCAGAATTTGGCCTAACTCTGTAATCTTTGCTCAAAATTAAAGCTCAACAGATGAGAATGAGCTTTTTTGTTTTTGTCGTTGTATTAAACCTTTATCTTCCCCATCTGAAAAAACTTTTGCAGATCAAGCAGACCTGCAGTTCCATCAAATTTCTCTGTGTTGCTGCAGTGAAAACTGAGGATTATTCTATTTAGATCAACAAAAAAAGTAATACGAAGAAGTCCAAATTCAAAATCTTTTTAAGAGAATACAGGATAATGGCTGTATCTACCAGATTTTGTATTGACAAAGTTCTAATGTTTCAATTAATTTGCTCTGATATTTAAAGCACAGCCCTTCCTCACCTCCCCTTAGCACCTCCACAAAGTTTCTTTACTGAAGATCTGCTTTTCCCAGAGCTGATTTATTGCCCACAACTCTCAACGTTCCTGCATCATTTTTATCCTAACTGATACTGATGCTCAAATAATTCTGTTTACCAGCTAGTCATCTAATCATCGCTTTACATAATCATATTTATATTAAGGAGATAGGAACAATTAACTTTGTTTTAAGTGTAGTTATTTGAAATACAGTAGTGGTAATATCTGCCAGAAGCAAATAAACATATTAGCAGGAAATGCTTAAATGATCTGGATAACCCTATGAGCCAGCATAGCAGGTGGTAATATCCTGTTTTTAAATTACATTTCAGCAAGTGAACATAATAAATCCTCTTGTGTTATATATTTCGCTGGTAGCAACTTATACTCACATTATTCTATTTGACCTCATTACTGCTAATCATTATCACATTTTTAATAGCTGCCACAGTGAGTGAAACAGTTAATACAGTATTTCTTGCCGAAAGAGAGCCTGTCAGGTTATTGATGACAAATTAAAATTAATAAAGAAGATCTGTGTTGAATTTGAGGGAATGGAATAACTGCGAGCATCCAGATGATTGGAAAGGCCTCTGGGGTACTCTGTGAAGAGTAATGTTTTTGGTGTACGTGTATTGTCTTGAAAGGAACGCTAAAACTGCCAAATCTCTGCTTTTGCCTGGAAGACTTCCTGAAATAGGAGCTGTATTCTTTTGGCCCTCATCACATGTAATTTATCCCTGGGAGAGTTATTTCCTGCTCTGTACACCTCCGCTCGCTGCTGCAATAACAGCCCGTTGTTGGGGCTCCGCGCTTTTATTTACCTCGCTGAGGATCTTTACAAGAACCATCACCGCCAGGGCCAGATGAGGCAGTAAACAAGTACAACTCCAATCCTGAATTCCTGCCCTGCTCCTGGCTGGAAATTTAGCCTATTGCTATTTAGTTAAAACTTTCTGGGGCTCTCCAATCCTCCTTGCAGCAGCGGTAAAGCATCGCTGCCCCGCGTCTGGGCCGCGGCGCTGACGGCGGGTACGGGGTGCTCGCTAACTGGTTTTATAAAAAATTAATGCATTTACATATCCTCTGAATGCTCCTACTGGTGTTTATCAGAGGTGAGGGCTCTGTGGGGAGAGGGTGGCGTGGCGGGAGCCGTTCCCTGTAGAGGAGGGGCCGTTCAAGGCCATCCCGAGGTCCTGAATTAATTGCATGTCGCGGTGTTAGCTCAGTCCTTAGCAGACAGGAGCCCACGCCGCAGAATCACCACACATAATTTTGACTGTGCCCAGGAGGCAGGCCAGGGAGACTGAATTATCTCTTACCAAAAGAGAAAGTAGTCCTTTGAGGTCAACGGCGGAGGTCGTCGGTGGGTCAGCGCACAGAAACGCCAATGCGAGATCTGCCCTAAAAAGGGAAAAAATAATGGGCCAATTACCGCGCGTAAGCAACTCACGCAGGATTCCTTCACACAAAGGGGCTTGCTTCTGGGATAGAGAAGGAACCAGCAGCAGGTAACAGAAGCAGCATTGCAGGGAGGCGCTCACATGAATTTTTTGGAAAGCAAAATAGAAGCTGTGGCCATTAATTGCTTGGGAGCCGTTAAGTGGCAGAATTGCTGCGTAGCATTCAGCAGATTCATCCGTGTTTTCTCAGAGTATGAAACAAAGCTCTGGTGGGTCATAGGCACTGCTGGTCACTGATTTTGGCACACTTTGCATAGGAAAAGGTGACATCTTAACTCTAAAACATCACCCGAATGAGGAGCAGCCAAAAATAGGGTTGTTCCTTTTAGGAGTTAGGTTCCTTTTAGAAGTTTTGTTTCTTTCAGGAGTTATTTAGAAGTAACTCTGTTTGGAGGGGGGAAAAAGTGGCATTGTGGACTTAGGTGTTGTAGAGAAGTGGAGCAAGCTTGAGAGGTATGAACTCTGTCTCAATGTTCAACTACAACAAACCCTTTCCTTTTGGAAAGGTCCTTTTGGAGCGCTGACACTCAGCAATTGGATTTGCAATTAAAAGGTGTCAGGGGAGGTTTTGGTTGGATGTCAGGGGAGGTTTTTTGTTGGATTTAGGGAAAGGTTCATCCCCAGAGGGTGCTGGCACTGCCCAGGCTCCCCGGGAATGGGCACAGCCCCGAGGCTGCCAGAGCTCCAGGACCATTGGGACATCACTGCCAGGGATGCCCAGGTGGGATTTTGGGATGTCTGTGCAGGGCCAGGAGCTGGGCTGGATGATCCTGTGGGTTCCTTAAAACTCAGGAAATTTCACTATTCTGTGATTTAGCCTCCACCTGCACCTAGAAATGCCCCTCCTCAAGCAGGATGAAAGGGCACTGAGTGCCCCAGCACTGAAGGTAGAACCTGTGTGGTTGGCAAATTCCGTTCCAATTGCTCTGCTGGTGAAATTTAAAATGAAAATATAGGAAATGAGGAGTTAATTCAATTAAACATTTTCCCACCCACATTTTACCTTTCCTCACCACTCAGGGGAATCATTCATGGAAAGTATATCACCAGCAGACTTATTTTTACCATTATTTTTAACTTAATGAGTATACCTTCCACATCAGAGGGAAAGTACAAAGGTTAAATTTTACATTAAGAGCACATTGCAACATGGTATGCAAATATCCCTATGCAAATCTGGAGCCGGCAGAAGATAAATGTGTTTTATTTTTAACCAGTTAACTATGACTGTGAAGTATGGTGCAAGATATTCAGTAGTTTCATTTTATATCTTTCTTGTAAATAATGCATAAAGTATGTAGATGTTGTCAAAATATGATGAAGCTATTAGCTTTATAGTTTTCATAGTTAAGAATGTGTTCAGCATGTAGCTCCTAATAACTCATTTCGAAACGCAGACACCATTATAAAATATTTCTTGTTCAAGTGAACGTTATCATGTGACATAATGATTTTGCTTAAAACCAAGTTAAATGAGGAGTAAAATTAAACAATATTGCATGAATTGTGTTTGACTAATTTTGTGTCACATTATATTAGCCGAGCTTTCAAAATATGTGTTAATGACAAATAGTGTAAGCCCCTAACATACTTTATATGTCTGTAAAATCACCCTTAAGTCATTAGCTTTTAAAGGTTCATTTTGTTTGCAGTTTTTGTAGCCACTGGCTTTTTAGTGATTACTTTTGTCTATGAAACTAGACATGATTAAAAAAGAGATATTTTACATAAGTCTTTGGGACTTATTGCCATATTATGGGGGCATAGCGTGTGCATTAAAACAATGCCTAATAATTGATGAGCTCTACACTTTGGAGGTAAACAGAGTTAAGGGTGAATTTTAATGTTTACATCGTATTTACATAAGAACCACGCTGAGCTCTTAATCAACAGTTTGTTTCTTTTACATCTGGATTTATCCCTTCCCTGCCACCAAAATCTCTCATTCCAAAGGCTGCAAAAGTATTACAGATCCCTGGGTTCAATTAAAAAATTGTGAAATCACAGAATCTCAGAATGGTCTGGGTTGGAAGGTCTTTGAAGAGTCTCTCATCCCACCCCTGCTGTGGGCAGTGACACCTTCAGCCAGCCCAGGTTTCCCAGTGCTCCATCCAGCCTGGCCCTGGACACTTCCAGGGATGGGACAGCCACCAAAATGCCCAAATTTGTTTCAATAAGTTAAGTGCTTACTTTTGATGTGTTGTAAGTCAGCGGGGACTCGCAGTGTTCACAGCACAAGTGAAGATTCTTTAGACTTCTTGGCTGTGGCATGAGACTGTATGTGTTATATTCATTATATTATTTAACATTTAATATTACATATTTTATGGGTAATTATGTTTATATGTGCAAAATATCAGCATATACACATGCATTGTATTATATGATACATTTATATTTATATATGAAATATATGTTATGTGTACATTTTTATATATACATGTACAGATATCTGTGTATATTAATATATATCTATGTATATATATGAATATATATATATTATATATTATATATTATATATTATATATTATATATTATATATTATATATTATATATTATATATTATATATTATATATTATATATTATATTATATATTATATATTATATATTATATATTATATATTATATATTATATATTATATATTATATATTATATATTATATATTATATATTATATATTATATATTATATATTATATATTATATATTGTATATTATATATTGAGAGAAATATATGATATATATAATATCTATCTACTCTCCAAAGGGGTCACATTGCTAAAACAGAGCAGGTAGAAATCTGCACCATTTTCTTTTCTGGATGGGATTTTGGACACATCCAAGCCGTCACACCCCAGTGGACATCTCCAGTCATTTTTTAGCCATTTTCCTGAATTTTTCTGTTGTTTTCTCCCCCTCTGTCCCATCACAGGGGTTTCAGTGAGGTGTCTGCCCCAGCACTGGTCACTAGGAAACACAGACTGGTCTTTCCAGGTGACACCAGGCCCTGGCAGGGACAACCCCAGCTCCTGAGTCTCTCCTCAGAGGGAAAAAAAGACTCTTTATGTGGTGATCTCTTCCTATATATATAGTTATTAAAAACAAAAAAAAAAGAAAAAAGTCCCTCCCAATGGACTGGAATTATTCTGGATGTCTGTGGGAGGTAAGGGCAGGACACTGATGGGGGTGGGAAGGGGCAGGAGGAGGCAATGTGGTGTTTTTCAGTGTCTCAATGCTCAACTTCTTTGATAAAATCTTCATTCTGCCCACCCTACCCCAGTGCCTTAGAAAGCTACAGCTTTATCTCCAGAATTCTCCCTCTGGACACTTGTCAGAACAAAGAGTATGGACTTTGCATATCATTTATCCTCTTGTATATAAGGAGCTTGTCACATCTTAATGTTGAACCTCACCAGAGAGCAGACCTCTGGAGCGCTCCGAGCTCTGCTTTGCATTTGGGTGGGAAAAGCGGATCCGCGGCTCCTGCTGATTCCAGGGCTGTGTCCCTGCTCCTGCCCCACCTGCCCGGGGCTCCCTGACGTGGGACAGGGGCAGGAACAGCCTGGGGAGCAGTGGGCTCTGCTGGAAATCACTTCTAGGGGGCCAAATTCCTTCATTCGCTGCTGGCATCGAACTTCTGCTATGCTTTTGTAGCATGGCCTTGATGTTAAAATGACTCAAATTCTTGGCAATTCAATAAGGGTATTGAGCTGGTGCTATTGGTGTGAATCCTACTTTGGAAAATTAAAAAAAAAAAACACTAAAATTACATTCAGATGCCTTGATATATTGGTTTGAACCAAACCTTTCAGAATAATGGTGTGACCATCGTTTGCTGTGGAAGGAAGAGTTTATTGTCCCCAGGGGGATTTGTCCTGGCAGGGGACAGGGAGGATGTGGGTCCTGTTGGGCCCTGGCCACTCATCCAGGGCTGAGGGATGCTCCATGAAGTGCCAGGAGCTGGGTGAGGAAATGGGGCATTAACCTCTCTCTGCTCTTTTGGTTTCTGAAATAAAGGCCACAATGAAGATCTTTTACAGTGGGAGGAATTGAACCTTCCTGGCACACTGAGGAAAGATGATCCTCAGCCATCGGGGATAACACAGCTTCTAGCTGAAGCTATTTGCTCATCCCTGGGACTTTCCTGCATTGCACTTGGCTCTTTAAGTCCTCAGCATACCAAAATGTTTAACGACAAAATTTTGTTACCAGGTGAAATACATTCTGAATATTGGTGGGTTTTGTGCAAGATCCATTGAGGTCCCTTCCCTTTGCTGAGCTCCAGATGAGTCACACGGAAGCTCAGTGGCCTTCCTGACAATTGTCACAAGAGAAAAGCTGTCAAGGAGTGCTTTGAGCAGCAGAATGGTTGGAGATGTGCCTGATGATGTTGATTAATACTCTGCTGACTCCTGGTGAATGCTCTGGGTTCCATCAATCCCAGAGCAGCAGTGGCTCTGCCACGGTGGCACCCTGAGCTGATGGAACTGGTAATTTCCACTGGTAATTTCCACAGCTACTTCTGGGAGACCAGCAGAAGAAAAACAAAGCAGGGGAAATGGACAGCTCACAGTGAAGATGTTTAAATATTTATTAAACGGTTAGCTAAGGTTCAGGATCCATTTAACATAGCCAAATTTGATATGTTAAGATGAAGAGTTGCACTTCTGTAATACCATCCTATTTATTTATTTATTTATTTATTTATTTAGTCCTTAATATCATATCACTACTTTGCCAACAACTTGAGGAAAGATTTGGAAAGTTCTGTATTGTCCTTGGATCAGACTCTGATTGATCCATAAAATGTCAATATGAAATTAGGCCATTTTTTGGGAAAGATTTGTAGATTCTCTTTTCCGCGTTGAGATCAGAATTTGGAAATCAAAACAGGAAAAGGAAAAGGAAAAGGAAAAGGAAAAGGAAAAGGAAAAGGAAAAGGAAAAGGAAAAGGAAAAGGAAAAGGAAAAGAGAAGAGAAGAGAAGAGAAGAGAAGAGAAGAGAAGAGAAGAGAAGAGAAGAGAAGAGAAGAGAAGAGAAGAGAAGAGAAGAGAAGAGAAGAGAAGAGAAGAGAAGAGAAGAGAAAAAGAGAAGAACTCTTATCTGCCCAAACAAGATCATTTCAAGGAAACAAAATTAGTCATTTATTTCCAAACTGGAAAATCATCATATTGTAACCAGAAAAAAATCCATAAATGAGTTTAGAAATAGCTTTTAAAATTAAGATAAAACCTGTCAGTTTTTTTAGAATGCAAGAGTTACATCTGAAGGAAATTATTTAATGTTTTAAATTCACCAGTGCTCCCCAGACCCTGTAGTACAGCCCAGTGTATGCTTAGAAAAAGCTACTTCATCTATTTAATTAAGAGAAACTACTATCAAAGCAGATTTCGCATTTAAAATTCGTGTTTAAACTTCTCACAGATTAAGTGAGCTTAAACAGTTGCTATTCCTGACTTTAACAGCATTATAAAATACATTAGAGATTGAGAGGATAAAATTCTGCCATGTTAGGTTATAACCTAACTGCTATTTGCAGTTGTAAGGACTACTAATGGCGCAGGGACAAGATTTATTATAGTAAAGACATCCTGCTTAACATTACCCTTGTCATTCCATTAATAATGACTGCTTATGAGCCATCTCGTTGGCATCTTTGTTGTCCTGAAAACTTAAAACTCACAGCACAATTCTTTACGATGTGCTACATTGCCCCCTCTGGGTATTCCTGACCATTATCCCATTTGGTTATATTCAAAACTGCTGCCTCCTGAGAGAGCATTAGGGCCGACCTTTAACCCTGCAATATTCTTGGTTCAAATGGCGTAATAACATGTAGTGAATATTTACAAGCATACTTATACTATAATAGAGTACTGCTGTGAACATTAGCACATATTTTCTGCTCAATCGGGCTTTGATGTAGAGCTTGGCTTGTACCCTGGAGAAAATGCAGTCCCCAATAAGCTGTGCTAGTGAAACACCCTCGCACCTCCTCGGCTCCTGCTGGGCAGGGCAGTGCCATGCAGATGGGCAGGGCTGTGCCGTGCAGATGGGCAGGGCTGTGCCATGCAGATGGGCAAGGCTGTGCCATGAAGATGGGCAGGGCTGTGCCATGCAGATGGGCAAGGCTGTGCCGTGCAGATGGGCAGGGCTGTGCCATGCAGATGGGCAGGGCTCTGCCATGCAGATGGGCAAGGCTGTGCCATGCAGATGGGCAGGGCTGTGCCGTGCAGATGGGCAGGGCTGTGCCATGCAGATGGGCAAGGCTGTGCCATGCAGATGGGCAAGGCTGTGCCATGCAGATGGGCAGGGCTCTGCCATGCAGATGGGCAAGGCTGTGCCATGAAGATGGGCAGGGCTGTGCCATGCAGATGGGCAGGGCTGTGCCATGAAGATGGGCAGGGCTGTGCCATGCAGATGGGCAGGGCTGTGCCATGAAGATGGGCAAGGCTGTGCCATGAAGATGGGCAAGGCTGTGCCATGCAGATGGGCAGGGCTGTGCCATGCAGATGGGCAAGGCTGTGCCATGAAGATGGGCAGGGCTGTGCCATGCAGATGGGCAGGGCTGTGCCGTGCAGATGGGCAGGGCTGTGCCATGCAGATGGGCAGGGCTGTGCCGTGCAGATGGGCAGGGCTGTGCCGTGCAGATGGGCAGGGCTGTGCCGTGCGAATGGGCAGGGCTGTGCCATGCGAATGGGCAAGGCTGTGCCATGCAGATGGGCAGGGCTGTGCCATGCAGATGGGCAGGGCTGTGCCGTGCGAATGGGCAAGGCTGTGCCATGCAGATGGGCAGGGCTGTGCCATGCAGATGGGCAAGGCTGTGCCATGCAGATGGGCAGGGCTGTGCCATGCAGATGGGCAAGGCTGTGCCATGCAGATGGGCAAGGCTGTGCCATGCAGATGGGCAGCCCTGTGCCCAGAGCATGACAGGTCTGGAGCAGCCTCCCAGGGGCACACAGCCCCTCCTGTGCTGCCTGGGGTTTTGTTGGCCTTGGGAAAAGGTGATCTCATCCAGGAAAAGTGAATCAGGCTCATGGAGTATCCTGAGGCGGATGGGCAGGGATCATCCAGCCCTGCTCAGGACACCCCAACAATCCCACTCTGTGCCTGGGAGCGTTCCCAAGCACCCTGTTTGCACTGCCCTGAGAGCCCTGCTCCAGTGCCCAACTGTGGCCTTAAAGCAGAGATCCATGGTGGTGCCAGGAGCAGAGTTCCCCCTGCCCTCTGTGGTTCCTGAGTGCCCTGGGTGTGATTTCCAATGAAGAGATCCATGGTGGTGCCAGAAGCAGAGTTCCCCCTGCTCTCTCTGGTTCCTAAGTGCCCTGAGGGTGATTCCCTGGTGCCAGGAGCAGTTTCCCCTGCTCTCTGTGTTTCCTGAGTGCTCTGGGGGTGGTTCCAAGTCAGAGATCCATGGTGGTGCCAGGAGCAGAGTTTCCCCTGCCCTCTGTGTTTCCTGAGTGCCCTGGGTGTGATTCCAAGGCACACCACTGGCTTTCCACTCCTCTCTGTATTCTGGCCAGTGCCATCCTCACAGGGCTCTCCTTTTCCTTGCCATCATCCTGCCCCAGATGTCCTGAAGGGCACTGGAGAGTGTCCCTTGCGAATGGGGTTTGATCCAGAGCACCATCTCTCACTGCCATCCCACGCTGGCTGTGCCAGGATGCTCCTGGGAGTTGTTCTCCAGCCCTTCCTCTCTTGTCCTCCCTCCACTGCCCTCCTGGGAGCTTCACTCTGAAGGGGCAGAGTTTCAGCCCTTATGGAAGGTGGTGGCAGGTGATGATTTCACAACAGCCATGGGGATTGCGCTTGAGGGCACTTTTAGTTTCACAAGTGAGCATCTCTGCTCTTCTCAACAGGAGAGGCTCCTGCTTTCCACCTGGCCTCATGTTGAGCTGTCCTTCCTCTTCAATTTACACCAGTTAGCATCCTTCCCTACCTGCCTCCTGTCCTGCCCTGATCTCTGTGGATCCATCTTCTCCAGCCCAGCTGTACCAGCCCAAGATATCCCCAAGGCCTTTTCCTCTCCACTTTTCCTCTGTCCAGCATTACCAGCCATCAGCAAAGCCCTCTGTGGCACTGTCCCTTCCTGAATGGGAACAGTGGGGTGTCCACAGAGGGTCACTGCCTCAAGCCACGGGGATTGCAGCAACCTGGACCATGGCAGGGCATTGGAATGAGATGATCTTTGAGGTCTTGGAATGGACTGTCCAGGGAATTGGTGGTGGAGGTGTTCAAGGAATGTCTGGGTGACAAGGTGGGGATTGGTCACAGGTTGGACTCAGTGGTCTTGGGGCTGTTTTCCAACCTTACTGATTGTGCGATCCTGTGGTTCTGTCTCTTCCAACCCAAACCAGTGTGGAATTCCAATGTGAAAACCACTGTGGAGTTCTATGATGTGCATCACTTCTGCATGACACACTGATGAAAACTCTGGCATGAAAAAGGCCAGAGTTAGACACTTGGTCAGACAGGTTAATGTCTTTAATATTAATTTGAATGTAGGTTTTTCTAAGTTTGTTCCCATCCATTACTGTTTTCTCCTTCCTTAAGGACAAGACAATTATTCCAATTTGTTATAAATCCACTTTTGCTGTGCTTTGGTCTCTGTTTCCTGTTTCTGTAACGTGCCCTGTGGAGATTTGAGAGCGAGTGCAAGTGGTTTTCTTGTGAAAGTTTTCTGATTTTCAGGGCTTGGAGGAGAAAGGGTCACTTCTCAGTTTTGTTGGTTTATGAGTGTGCTGTTAATCTGCTTAGAAGAGTCCAGCACAGAGCTAACGTGAGTGTTTGAAAGAAGAGTCTCTTGTGGTTATGAGAAACTTTGACTGGGCAATATCTGTCTGTCTCCAGCCACAGACAGAATAAACCTTCCTTATTTTATTGGTGTAACTTATAAACCTGTTACAGTTTTTGCATTAAAATCTCCCTATACAAAGGAGATGTCCATTTTTTGATATTTTATTCATAAGATCCCTCAAGGTGTCATTGAAATTCTCTCAGTCTTTCATCAGCGTGATCCACTCTTGGAGGGTACACCTGCACAATAGATGAAATGGTTGTCCTCGGAGAATAATGGCAGCCATCCTGATATTAATTTGGTTCCAAGTAATTATCAAGTTCATATCTTTCAGTTTGCTGGGAAACTTTTTCTTCCTTTTGACTTTCTTCCCTTTTTTTTTTTTTTTCTTTTCTTTCCTGTTCCAAATAGAATTAGCTGGGCTTGTTAGTGCTGCTCCAGAATCTCCATAGACTGATCCCCTTCTCTGGGACTTCAGCTCAGGTTGATACCTTCAACCCTGAATTTTTGTCCTGAAATTATTGTTATTGTGTGAAGTTCAATAATGCACCTGATGGGAGTAGTTAATGCAGTAGCAAAATAAAATGACTTTTATCATTTCTATGCAGGTGCTGCTCTATCAATTACACCCTGTGAGCGGACAATCAGGTTCAAGCCAGTGGAGGCCTCTCTCCAGACCATTTAGATGCTTTTTCTATAATAATATTGAAAAATACAGTCAGAATATGCCCACAAATACATCTGGGGATGAATCCCTCTCCTTCTCCTGCAGAGCTGTGTGAGCAAAAGGAAGAACAATTCCAAATCACAAAACTCTGGAGTAGGTGCTTTGGAGATGAATATTTTCAAATTAATGGTGCATCAGCATTTTTGGGCTTGTTAGAGCAGAGGCTCAGCTCCATCCATCCCACAGCATGCAGAGCTCACAGGATGGGGCAGGGTGGAAGGGATTCAGAGAATCTGGAATGTCTCCTGTGTGAAGAATCCACCTGTTCAGTGCTTGGTTACTGCACACAGATTTTCCTCATATTCAGGTGAACCTTTCTGCTTGTTCCCTTCATCCCAAGAGGCTCTTTGGTTGCCAAAAAACCAAAGGTGAGCCTTTGGAAAAGTTGAAGAAGGCCTTAAATCCAATTAAAGACGTGCAGCACAAGGCCTGAAGGGTGCAGGGAAGTCCAAAGGACCAGCCCTGGCCATGCATGTTGGGGTCTCCCATTTAGCCCATCCTCTTGCACACCTGTGTGAGGTATTGACACACTTCTGCCTCTGATGATTAAGGCAGAAAACGCAGTTAAAACAGTTGTTATCTAAGGAAAAAAAGGAGTTTTTAAATTTTTAGTTTTTATTTGGGAAGCCTTGCCCATGGGTGTTGCTGCAGCAGAGGGGTCTGGGCAGAGGAAGAGCCCAACAGCATTCTTTGGATTATTAGGGATTTCTCCTCCTTTCCCCTGGCTCCTGCCAACCAATTTGTATTTTGAAGGAAGCCTGCAAGAAATTTTGTGTTTTCTTCAATTCTCTCAGTTTATTTCTGTTCACATCACTCTCCTTTTTCCCCCCATTGGCAGTAAATCCTCAGGCTGAGCCATCCATTTATTACAGGTTGGCAGCTGCTCAGTCTGCCAGTGTGCTGTGATCTGTTTTTAGCTGCCAATAGTGCAGCATTAACAAATCTCTTCTGATATTTATCTGTGCCGCTGCCTTTTGTTAAATGAAGAACACAAAGTTCTGGACACACTGTATTGGGAGTTTTATTGCGGCATGTTGGGCACTTAAAACTTCCCTCCAAGATTTTTCCAGCCTGGGATAACATCCCCAGCACTCTCTGCATCCTAGGATGCATTTTTTTCCTGTTTATTTTTCAGATGCTGCTTCCTGAAAAAGGAAGGTTTGACGGGAATAATCCATGTTTCTTTCCTGAATGTTTTATAGAAAAGTCTCAGTATTATGGAAAACATTGAACAATGTATTGATCCATTTTTTTTCCCAATTGATCTGGGGTTTTTTTCTCATTTTTCTCCTAGAATTATCCTGAAATTATTAATATTTATTATATATATTATTTATATATATATTATTACTATTATTAATAAATTATATATTACTTTATTATACCTATTATTTCTACAGTAATTAATATAATTATTATATCCTGGAATTATTAGTATTTTCTCCAGGAATAATAATGTTTATTATTATTATTATTATTATTATTATTATTATTATTATTATTATTATTATTATTATTATTATTATTATTATTATTATTATTATTATTATTATTATTGGCATCATCTCCAATTTTACATAGAAGAGTATTTTACATCCCTGTAGGTTCTACCACCTGAGAGTTTTATCATAGGAAGGATTCAGGCCACAAGTCTGTGACTGAGCTCATTCAGACCAGCTGTGCACCAGCACAGTGCTATGGATATTTACTTAAAAAAAAAAATTCATAATTCTCATTTATGAATTAATTTCATCACTTGTTCTCATTTAATTACTTATTTTTCTCTTTATTTTTAAGGGTTGGAGAAAAGTGTGGGTTACAAATTGGTTTAACACTAGGAAACACTCACTTGATAATTGTGTTTTACCCTCTTTTTGTTTGTGGTTTTTTTTTTTTTTTTTTTTTTTGTAGAATGCTGTAGGTTTTAATTAACCAGCCTGCAGATGGGCTGCAGAAATTACTCATTTCACAACACATCTCCATCTTTTTCAGCCATCGCATACTTAACTTGCAAATCCTCCTGAACTGTAACCCAGTGTCTTATGGCTCTTGATTCTACATTTCCCCGCAGATCTTCTGCCTTCAGTGGTGTCAGAGCTGCAGGATGTGACTGTTAATAACAGGAATTAAACTGCAGCAGAGCCCCGACACTCACAGGACGTTGAGGGTCTCATTTCAGACC
The DNA here is from genome assembly GCF_035770615.1 of Melospiza melodia melodia. Classification (NCBI taxonomy): domain Eukaryota; kingdom Metazoa; phylum Chordata; class Aves; order Passeriformes; family Passerellidae; genus Melospiza; species Melospiza melodia. Next base: position 1,610,307 of record NC_086202.1, read on the forward strand.
ACCAAGGCAGAAAACTGAGGCAGGAGAACCTCTGCAGGTTTGTGCCAGTGGGTTTGTGCAGCCATGGGATGGAGTCTGAGGGTGTGCTGTGATAGGAAAAGGGGAATGATTTAAAATGAAGGGGCCGGGCTGGATGGGATATTGGGAATTGGGAATTGTTCCCTGGCAGGGCTGGGTGGGATATTGGGAATTGGGAATTGTTCCCTGGCAGGGCTGGGTGGGAGATTGGGAATTGGGAATTGTTCCCTGGCAGGGCTGGGTGGGATATTGGGAATTGGGAATTGTTCCCTGGCAGGGTGAGCAGGCCCTGGCACAGGTGCCCAGAGCAGCTGTGGCTGCCCCTGGATCCCTGGCAGTGCCCAAGGCCAGGCTGGACACTGGGGCTGGGAGCACCTGGGACAGTGGGAGGTGTCCCTGCCATGGCTGGGGTGGCACTGGGGGGGTTTGGGGTCCCTCCAATCCAAACCATTCTGGGATTCAGTCACTCCTGCACAAATCTGCCCAAAAATCAAATCACTGACTGACAGCCCAATTTTCTTCCAAATTTCAAGTCCTACTTTCAACTCTAGAAACTTTTCCATTGAGCAGCTCCAGGTTCCTCCTTGCTTGGAGGTGTCTGGTGCTGGGGCAGGGGCAGCCCAGGGTTCTGTTGCTGTTTGTTTCAGGGTGATTCTGGCTGGAAAAGACCTCTGAGGTGATGGAGCCCACCCAGGCAGTGCCAAGCCCCCTCCTAAACCATGTCCCACCCGTGTCCTATCCGTGTTTTCCACCCCCTGACCCGTTCCTGGCAGCCAGGGAGCCGCCCTGATTGGAAACTCCACTGATCAATGCAAGAGGCAAAAGCTCCAATAAATCCTGCCTGCCAAAGGCACCACCCAGAAGGGAGCTTTGGCAAATTTACCAGCACGTGGGAATGGGGCTGTAAATGAGGGAATTACGGTGGCCATTAATGTTGTTCTGTAATGTTCTCTGACTCTACACCCATAATTTTCATTCCCAGAAAAAGGCTTGGATACCCAGTGCTTTATAGGCAGAGGAATCACTGCCAACAAACTGGAGTGAGTTTGATATCAGTTCTGCAATGGCAAACTGATTGGATGTGTTTTCTTGCACTTAAAATTCAAAATATCCTCTGTTTGACTATACAACACTTCTTCTCCATTCTCTAATATTTTTCGTATTTTATTTGACATGACCATAAAAAAGTAGATTTTCTCCAAATCCTATGTTTAAAACCACAGAAAGCACAAACCTGGAACCCTTTTCCTGGAGGATGGATTTCACTGCAGCTGTCTCTCGTGCACCTTTCCCTCCTGGGCTCATCCTCTTGCTGATTCTTGTAAGATTTGAGAGAGGTTGTTGCTATGGCACAGACCTTGGGAGGATTTAATGACCTGTGCTACTTTGCATTGAAAAGTTTTACTAATCTCCTGCTTGGAATGGCTTTTGGAGCTGTGTTGGAGCCAGGCCCTTGGTTTAGGGCCCTGTTCCCACTGGTGAATTTCCTTTAGGATTCGTAGAACCACGCAAAGTAACTCAGTTTCTTCTTGGCCACGTCATGGCTGGTGATGCTTTGCTAAATGTACTGAGTTTTAAATACATCCCAAGGCTCTTGGCTGTGAAATCCCTCAGGGATTTTGGGAAGGGGGGCACAGGATGCACCAGTGCCTCCACACCCCTGTTAGAGCTGAACTCCTGCCTGTTGGGAATTTTGGGGTGTTGTGGGGCTCAGGACACAACATTTGGGGTCAGTAAATGGGATTACTCCTGTTAAAGAGCTGAACTCCTGCATGTTGGGAATTTTGCGGTGTTGTGGGGCTCAGGACACAACATTTGGGGTCAGTAAATGGGATTACTCCTGTTAAGAGCTGAACTCCTGCATGTTGGGAATTTTGCGGTGTTGTGGGGCTCAGGACACAACATTTGGGGTCAGTAAATGGAATTACTTTGGCCTGAACTCTCTGGATGCCTGTGCTGGAGTGTGGGACAGCATCAGCTCCTTCGACCTCTAATGATTCCAGCTTAGTTAAGATTTTTTTTCTTCTTTCTTTTTTTTTTTTTTTTTTTTTTTTTTGTCCCTGATGCCTTTTTCCTTCAGAAATAACTGTTTATAATCAGTTTAATGCAGATAAAACCATTACTTCTTCACTCTTCAGAAACTCTTTATGCTTCTTAATTAAAGCTTTTGTCTGAACACAAAATAATTAATACATAAAATGAAGCAGAGGGAAAGAATCGACTGTGAAACCAGTCACTCAGTTGTGTATTTAAACAATATTTAATCATTAGAGTAACACAGTGCTTGCACTTTTGGAAAGAAAACAAGCCTTATACTTCATGTTTATTTAACACTTTGACTAGTTCATTCTTGGAGGTATGAAATGAGGCTTATAGAGTGCCAGAGCAGTAAATCAGACGTTCTGAAAATTACTGGGTCTTAAACAGTAGTGTCATTTTAAACCTAAACAGTTCAGTGGTGCACCAGCACATAAAAGTGACCTCTTAGAACAACATCTACTGTTTACACTGAAAGGCAAGGCAAGGAAATAAAAACAAGGCATAAAATATGGGGCAGTGAGGATGGCATTTACTTCTGTTTCTGCCTCTGCTCTGGATGCTGATGGGTGTGATGACTTTCACAGAATAAATGCATTAGAGACAGCCCACGCAAAAAAATAACGTCATGGATATCACATGTGTGCCCACATGTGTGTAACCAAAATTTTGGGCAGCTTCTCACACCCAGGCACTTTCCACCTGAGCGTTCACTCGGGTTTTAAACCTCATTTGGGTTGGCACCGTGGTTGCTCACTTTACAGCTTTTCATATTGGTGATCTCATGAAAGAATTTATTGTCGGGGATATTTGTAGAGGAAAAAACACACGGATTCAAAGCAAATATTCCATTTCTTTTGTGGAGAGGGAGTGCTGAATGTTTGGATTGTAGGTGTGATTTGCTTGCACTTTGCAAGCACAAAGGCCCTGCTTCACCACAGGTTGTGTGTGGTTTTACAACCAGCTACACACTTAGCTTCTGAGCACAGAATAACCACAGAGTTTGGCTCAAAAGCGAACATTTTCTGCCCAAATTGTTCATTAACATTTTTTACCAAGCTGTTCTTTGGAGAGGAATGGGCAGAAAGGATTTTGGGTGGTGCGTAGGTGAATTTTTGCAGTGAAACCTGGAGATTCCCTCATCCAGAGGCATCTGTCATTCCTGGGGTTTGGTGAAGCATTTAAAACCTCTTCCCAAGCCCGGCCCAATTCAGGGCTGTCCAGGTCTATCTCCCAGTCCCAGAGGATTTCCCAGTGCTGTTCATCCTCCTCGTGGGGTAAATGGAGGCAAAACTGGCTGAGGTGGTGAAAAAGCAGAAGCACCTTCCCAGCTGCCAGGCTGGACGTGGCTGTGGAACACTCATGGACACACTGAGCTTGGACACTGCTCCGGTCACTCTGGTCACTGTGGTCAGTCTGATCCCTCTGGTCACTGGTCACTCTGGTCACTCAGGTCACTCTGGTCACTGGTCACTCTGGTCACTCTGGTCACTGTGGTCAGCCTGATCACTCTGGTCACTCTGGGTCACTCTGATCACACTGGGTCACTCTGGTCACTCTGGTCACACTGGTCACTCTGGTCACTCTGGTCACTGGTCACTCTGGTCACTCTGGTCACTGGTCACTCTGGTCACTCTGGTCACTGTGGTCAGCCTGATCACTCTGGTCACTCTGGTCACTCTGGTCACACTGGTCACTCTGGTCACTCTGGTCACTCTGATCACTGGTCACTCTGGTCACACTGGTCACTCTGGTCACTCTGGTCACTCTGATCACTGGTCACTCTGGTCACACTGGGTCACTCTGGTCACTGGTCACTCTGGTCACTGGTCTCTCTGGTCACTCTGGTCACTCTGATCACTCTGGTCACTCTGGTCACTCTGGTCACTCTGGTCACTGTGGTCACACTGGGTCACTCTGGTCACTGGTCACTCTGGTCACTGGTCACACTGGGTCACTCTGGTCACTCTGATCACTCTGATCACTCTGGTCACTCTGGGCACTCTGGTCACTCTGATCACTGATCACTCTGGTCACTGGTCACTCTGGTCACTGGTCACACTGGGTCACTCTGGTCACTCTGATCACTCTGGTCGCTGGTCACTCTGATCACTGGTCACTCTGGTCACTCTGGTCACTCTGGTCACTCTAGTCACTCTGATCACTCTGGCTTGTGACCCTTTGGGAGCTGCTGCTGGGCAGGAAAGCTCTGCTGGTCCTGTTCCCAAAACACTTGTGAGTAAGATATATGAATTTGGGGTTTTTTATTTTATTTTGTAGCATATTGAGCTTGGTTTTTTGTCTGTTTGTTTGTTTTTTGTAGTGGTTTTTAGTGGCTTTTTAAAATTGATGTTTGGGGGTTTTGTGGGGCTTTTAAAAGGACACATTTACATTTACATTGACTTTACATTTAAATTTAAATTTGCATTTATATTTATATTTACATTTACATTCTATTTACCTGTTGGAGCAAGTGCAGAAGTGGCCATGGAGATGCTGCAGGGCTGGAGTCCCTCTGGGACACCTGGTGGGGCTCACCTGGGCAGAAGCAGCTCCAGGCAGAGCTCAGAGTCATTTCCAGAGCATAAAGAGGATCCCAGAGAGCTGCAGAGGGACTGGGGACAGGGATGGAGGGACAGCACACAGGGAATGGCTCCCAGTGCCAGAGGGCAGGGATGGGTGGGAGATTGGGAGTTGGGAATTGTTCCCTGGCAGGGTGGGAAGGGGCTGGGATGGAATTCCCAGAGCAGCTGCCAACATCATAAAATTTTTAAGTCTCTGGACTTAAAACTCTCACTTTTACCAGAGTGAGAGTGTCAGAAATTGGGGACCAAAGGCGAAATCTCTGCTGAGACAGAGCTCCTGAATTCCAGAAGTGCTCCCCCAGGAGCAGGTAATGGTGTTTATTTCCCTGTTACATCACATCAGGAGCCTAATGAAGAGGAGTGATGGGTTTGAATTCGAGGAGCACATGGAATGTGATTTTTATTAGGTTGGATCCTGAGTGAACAGAACATTGAAACTGTAATTATGAATATTTTACAAATGTGAACCTTCAATTAACTGTATCAGTTGTGTTTGTGAACTATGGAGAACTTGCATTATTAATGAACACACAAGGTTAATATTAGTTTATTTATCATTTGGAATATGGCTTTTGAGTTAATCATACAAGTCCTGCCACATTCAATTTTGATTAATGCAAGAAGTTCAGGCAGGCTTTGTTAAACAAATATTTATTATGTGTGATGTATTATAAAGTAATAAAGCATTTTTTCCTCCATCTCAGGTCCTATATACATACAGGTCCTTCTACTATGGTGAAGACTGTCAGCAAACATCTTCTGGTTATGAGGACAACAAATAAATCATGAGAGTCTTCTGTGTGATTTTTTTTAAAAAATTCAGATTTAATCCCTCTTATATAGAGGAGGCTGCAGTGTCCTGCAAGGTGTTCTGCACCCCCATATGGGTTTGATGTGAAGATTGATATTGAGGATATTTGCTGTAAATCACTCCCTTCCTTCTACTTTTACTCCATTTCAGAGCAGTTGGAGAATTGGACTGCTTTAAAGTCCAACACCATTTGTAGCATGGCCAAATTGTTCCGAATAATGAAGAATTTTAGACAGCTAAATTACAATTTTGGGAAGTTTTGTCACACTCCTTGCTGGCCTGAGGGAGCCTTGGGAAGCAGTGGCAGAGACTTCCAGCAGATCTTGGCCAGTGGATCCCGTTTGGAATGGAAGATTTTGGATCTGAATTAAAAAAACTTATTTGCCATTCAATTTTCAACACAGCATTGTCAGCCGCAAAGCTTTAACAATTAGGAGTGAAATCTGATATTGTTAAGAGTGGCAAGCACTCTTAATGTGAGGTTTGGTTCAGAAAAGAGTTAAGACTTTTCCTAAACCTCAGTGAAAGCTGAAAGAACAACACAGCAACTTGGTTCAAGTGTCTGAGGCTTTAAAAATACTCCCTGAGTCACAAGGCTGAAGGTATAAATCCCATGAATTACAACACAGTTAATGAGTTTCTTCTGAAGGAGGGTTCCTCTGAATGCCAATTTTGGCAAGTTTGTGCTGGGCAATAGGCCACATCTTAAAAGTGTTAGGAGGATTTAAGATTATTTCATTTAGGGGTGAAATATGAATTTTATTTTAAAATTTGTAGCCCTAAGTTTATCCTATATAATTTATGTGCAGTTTATTCTGATTTAATGATGTTCAGCCCCTCTCCTTACACAATCAAAGCAGGGTCTTAGTTCGGAAAGGCCTGTGGATGATTCAATGGTTTTAATTTCTTTTTTAAACTTAAAACCAATTTTTTAAATATAAATATTCTGTCAGCAACGCACAAATTTAACTTCTTCTTTGCTTTATAATGATTTGGTCAGAAAAATAAATAAATAGTTGGGCAGCACCTGAGTTGGGAAGGGCTCCATCCTCCTCCAGTGTTAGTGGAATTCAGCAGTGTCTGCTCTAACCAGTTTCAGTGCAGCTGTTACAATTTTCATCCATAATATATGATCAGTTTGTAGGAATTTCCTCTACATGTGAGAAACAGACTTAATGCCAACGTTCTCAAATTGGAGTTAGTTATAAATAATGCACTAATAGATGTGAAAGAGCGTAAATGATTCCTTTGTGTGGTACCTGCGAGGTTGTTAGTGCTTCTTTAAAAAACAAACAAGCCCTCTTTTGCAGGATATTTATTCCCATCTCCTCCATCAAAGGGGCTGCAGTCTTTGTACCTTTTTATGTAAATTAAAAAATCTTTAGCCAGTTCTGTGTCAAAAATAAATAGTTGAATGAGCTTGCAGACAACATTTATTTTGTATGTACATTAATGGGCACTTCCATTTTTTCCTGCAGGCTAGAATCCACTTTGAAATTCATGTTTGATAAATTCCCTGGCTTTCCGAGTAATTTAGCTGTCTATAGGGCTGTTGATCCTTTGAGTGTATTGCTGAACCATTGGGACTTGTGCACCACATCTGCATATCCAAGTTCAAATATATACTCAAGATGATTGGTTTAAACTTTAAGTTGTTGATCTTATTCCTGATAGATTTGTTAGATTGTCTCCCATTTCATTTCTAAAATCTGTGCCTAATCCATAAATACCCCTTCTTAAATATGTCTCCAATAAATTCACTGATTGAGTTTGTCATTCCGTAAGCACAGGGCTGAATTAATATTCAGCGTAGGCTGATAATCTTTAGACACGATGCTGGCTGGTGCTGCGTGTGCCAGTGGAGCAGGGCACGCTCAGCTCAGCCCCAGCAGAGGAGCTGCTCTCCAAAGTGCCAAAATTCCTGGGAAAATTCCCCTGGTGCCTCCTGAGCGTTTAAAAGGGGACCCAGCTCTCACTGGGTACGAAATGAGCGGGCAGGGATTGGGATCATCAGCCTTCCTGAAGCTCCTTTGGCTTGGCTTTTTCTCTCTCTCAGGCAGCTGAAATGTTCATTTTGAGCCCTTGGTGAGAGGATGGAGCTGATGGAACCCAAATTTCAGCACTCTGAGAGCTACAGCGAGGCAGAGCCACCTGCAATTCCAGCCAGGCTGTTCCAGACCTGAGCTGTGCTGAGCTCTGTGCAATCCCCTCCAGGCCCAGGAATCCCTTCCCTGCCCTCTCCAGGCCCAGGAATCCCTTCCATGCCCTCTCCAGGCCCAGGAATCCCTTCCCTGGCCTCTCCAGGCCCAGGAATCCCTTCCCTGCCCTCTCCAGGCCCAGGAATCCCTTCCCTGCCCTCTCCAGGCCCAGGAATCCCTTCCATGCCCTCTCCAGGCCCAGGAATCCCTTCCATGCCCTCTCCAGGCCCAGGAATCCCTTCCCTGCCCTCTCCTCCTGTCCCAGAGCCACACCCAGCCAGGGGGATGCAGGGATAAAGGGCTGGGGTTTTGGAGAGGCTCCAAACCAGGGGAACAGGGACCTGAACAGGAGCTGTGTGAGCACAGGATGATGTCTTAGGTTTAACTTTTCTATTTTCCACATTCTGTGCTGCTTTAGTGTGTGGGTCTGGGCTCACATCAGGGATGCTGAGCTCTGTGCACAGAGCAGGGACACAAAACAATTCCTGCTCCAGCTGGGCACCAAGGACAAATGACCCAAATCTCAGCCCAGGAGCACAAACCCCGTGGGCTGGAGAGAGAAAAACAAGCAGGGTGGGACTGCAGGGCTAAAGCTGGAATGGGACAATGAACTGCAAGGTGCAAATGGAGCAGAGCTGATCCCAGGGACAGAGCCCGTGCCCGGCCGTGCATTTTGGGGCCATTTTGGTTCATCCTGGGTGCAGCCCTGGCTGGGCTCTGGTGCTGCCCAAGGTGCATCCATGGAGGAGATGCTGTGAATCAATCCCTGCTGTATTCTGTGACTCTGCCCAGCCTCTGCTCTGGGGCAGCCTGAACAAGGCCTCAATGGCATCACTTCCAGTTTTCACCTCTTTCTCATGAGCTTCTTCTAAATGTTGTGCTCAGCCCTCTGATAAGGAAAGGGGGCATTTAAAAGATGTCCTGTGAATGTGAATTAATTCAAAACTCTTTTTAAGCGTAAGATCAGTCACTCTGTTATAAAACTACTTGTCTGGTTTGCTGTGCAAAGTAAGAGAATAATTCAAATCATTTAAACTTGGAGCTTTGGGATTTTTAAAAGCCTGGTGTAGTGAAAGGTGGCTGGAACAAGATGGTCTTAAGATCACTTCCATCCCAACCCATTCCATGACTCTATTATTTACTTTCTTGTTATAATTTTAGGGAATTGACATTTATTTTCCTTGTTCCATTTAATAAATTCCCTAATTTGAGAAGACTGCTTTGCTTTCTAGAGGGGTGGGGTAAGGTAGCAGTGTGGGTGCAATAACCTATTCTGACACCAATATAGCAAGAATTTCAATTAAACTCCTTCTCTTTTTCTTGTTTCTATTCTTTATAAGAAATTATTCTAATAATGTATCTTGTGTGGTCTTTCAAGGTAAATTCCAATAAGTTCCTTGCCTTAATTAATAAACTGATCTGACTGGTGGTATCAAGAGTCAAATTTAGAGTCTCTGGGGCCTTTTTGTGACAGAGAGGAAAAGAAATGCAGTGGGGAGGGTTTTCCTGCTTGTGAGGGCTTGGTTTTTGTGTTATTGTTTTGATTGTTTTGTTTTAGTAATATCTAAAAACTTGTCTTTGATTTAAAACTCTTAGTCATGGTTTAATGAACTGAATTGATAAACATCACAAGGATTAGAGAAATATATTTTCTAGTTTTAGAATGTGTATAAACATATGTATGAATATGCATATAGATATAGCTTGCTTGTCTCACAGAGGTTAATCTTTATTACTAAATGAATTTTTAAGATGTTTTTAAAGATTGTTTTTAAAATATCTTTTCCATCATGCTTTTTGTAGGGGGGAAAGATGTGTGCATGTGCCCCTGAATGGGGAGAGCACTCAACTCTGAGCTGAAATTTTCCATTCTACACAAAATACAGTTTTGTCAGAAGCAGCACCACAGTGCCACCGTATTTAACATGATTTACTGCTTTGCTCACTTAAATTAACAAATAGTTCCGTATTTCACGGAGGTAATTAGGCGCATCTATAACCTCAATAATGTGACTTTCTCCCAGGTGCAGTCCTGCTGAGGTCCATCAGCCAAACTTTGTCTTCCCAACTGAGCCCATCCAAAGCTCTTCGCTCCAGGAGATCCTGCCCACCCGTGTCCCTTTATTTTGGGCTGTGCTCAGTGCTTTCCCACAAACTGCTCTGCATTGTCTGCACCGACCCAGTGTGTGTGCTTCAATCTCAGACATTTTCCTATTGTTCCCTTTCCCCCGCTCATTCCCAACTTCTTCCTTTGGGACTCCTGGGCATTTCCAAGAGAATCTTTGGGGCTCTTTCCATTGCTCTGCCCGCCCCCTGAGTTTTCCACCCCTCTGATTTTTCCTGCTGAAGATTTTTTCCCCCAGGACCCCCTCGTTCCTCCCCAAGGTGCTCGTTTTCCCTGCTCCCATCCTCCTTCCCCTTCCCTCCCTCCCTCCGGGGCTGTCACGGCTGCCCAGGTTTGCTGGAGTCAATTTTTGTTTCATCTTGTAGTCAGTCTTACATAAATAGTGCAAGTTTGGCCTTGCCCCGGGTGATTGATGGGAAGGTATATTTGTACATATCGATTGAGATAAAAAATTAGTAGTTCGCAATAGGAAAGGCAAATTAGTCATCAGAAGGAAGGTGCTTGGAGTATTTTAAGAGTTCCTTGATTAATTCTTGTGCTGTGAGTTCTTCTGACAGTAAGTTTTATGTCCTGAGATGTGGGAGGATGAGGCAGTAGTATCAGGTTATTGCAAATTTTACTTTTACTCCTTGCTGATTTATTTTACTGGCTCTCACCACGATTAGACACAGAGGGCTAAAAATGTCTTCATTTTGGGGTGTCAACTGCCCTTTTCTGGGCTGGAAGGAGGGGGGGAGGTTTTAGCCATGAAATTATTTTCCTTTTTATGAAAATTAATATTTAAAAGCTAGCCTGTGTAAAATCAAAATAGCCTTTATCCATGGTGACAAGCCCATCAGCTGGATGTTATCTCTAAAGGAGGAAAGGACTAATTCTGTGATACACTGATTAGGCTGAGAAGTAATTTTTTTCTCTGCTTACTTGACAATTTTCTCCCTAATCACCTCATTGAAAGTAGTTTTTAATAAGCATCATAGGAGGCTGAGAGCTCTCGATCTTCCTAAAATACTTTCCACTTTTCCAAGGATGCTGCAGCATGTTTTTTAGTTTTCCTTTATTACAAACTATAATAGAATTGTTCCCAATAAAAATTGACTTATATTTGGCACTTTTAATTTGTCCAAGAATAATTTAGATAGAAATTCCAATTACTTTGGAAGGAAGGCATTTGCTCCATACTCTCTGAGCTTGTTTAAAAAGAAGTCTTTGATAATTTGCAAGCATTTCTCATGAAAGGCAATTTTACTTAACTGGAATCCAGAAGGAAAAAAAAAAGATGCACAGAGGTTTCAATTTTTAAACTGATAACAAAGCACTATATTTGTGCTGTTACATTTCAGCACAAAGAGGCTGCAAAATAACCTTTTTTAGTTAATGGGAGAAAAAAAGATTTAATTGCAGTGAAACACATATTCTACATATTATCTCTTTGATTAGCAGACAGTTGTAAATGACTTATTCAATGTAATTGCAAACTCTGGCATGGAACCCAAAGTAAATTATTTGTCTTTGCAGTCGGGGTGAGTTTGAACACTTTTAATTGCAGGATTTTTTTGAGCTTAGCAGAGCTCAACAAAACACATCCAGAGTGTTTGGGGTTTGGATTTTGCGTGGTTGTTTGAGCGTTGGTGCCCATCAGGCTGGAATTTGGTTAGCAAAGTGTGTCAGAGGAAATGGCAGCGCTTCTCTTGGTGCCCCATCTTAAGTATTTCTAAATTTGGTGGTTGAGTGGAAAAAATCATGAAACCAACAAATCCTTGAGGCTGGAAAAGCCCTCCCAGGCCATTGACCCCAACCATTGCCCAGCACTGCCAGGGCCACCTCTGTCCAGGTCCCCAAGTGCCACATCCACAGAGCTTTGAGCCCTCCAGGGATGGGGACTCAGTGCAAGATGTGTGTGGGATGTCCTTGCCGCCTCTCCTGTGCCCCACACCAAGCTGCAGCTCTGACAGCCACAACCTTCTGCATCCTGAACCTGTTCCCCGTGCTGGAATTGTGAAAACCTTCACCACAAATTAGGGAAACACGATTGCTTTATGCCACGGCTGCAGCTGGATCTCATAACCCCAGTCCTGTGCAGAAGGCAGGGATGTTCAGGTTGGTGTGAGAAGGAAGGAAAGGGTCAGGGTGGGAGTGGGAAAACCAGGAAACCCTGGAATCCTGAAGTGCAAAGCTCCACCTGGGGGCTGTTGTCCCAAGGGGAAGCTCCAAGAGAGGTTTTTCCATGAGCTCTTCAGCACAGGGTGATGACTGGCAGGTGGCAGGAACCCAAAATGCTGAGCCAGAAGGATGTGCCAGGACTCCAGTCTGGGAGATGGTGGTGATGGCACCAGCCCTGGCTGGGAGCACTGTCACACCCAGGAGCAGCAGAGATGAATTAGGGGGCAGTGAGCAGTAAACAGTCCTTGTCTGGGGGATTTCAGAGGAAATCCTGTCCTGTGCCTGGTTTGGGGAGCTGCTTGGTCAGGCACAGAGTGGATCAGCTGCAGGATCCCAGAAACAGAGGTCAGGTAATTTCAAGGTCCCTTTCAAGCCAAGCCATTGTGGGGTTCTATTATGCAAAATACAGAATTTCACACCTGGCTTTGTCCTGTCTCTGGCCATTGAACTCCTGTTTTTACCCAAAACCCTGATCCAGAAGGACATGCCAATAATCCAGTCTGGGAGATGGTGGTGATGGCACCAGCCCCGGCTGGGAGCACTGTCACACCCAGGAGCAACAGAGATGAATTAGGGGACAGTGAGCAGAAAACAGAAAAAATCTGGGGGGTTTCAGAGGAAATCCTGTGCTTGTGCCTGGTTTGGGGAGCTGCATGGTGAGGCACGGATCAGCTGCAGGATCCCAGAAACAGAGGTCAGGAGGTGCCTCTGGTGGAGCACTGAAAATGTTCCCCCTCCTGCCTGAGGTACCCACCCATCCTCTGCGGCAGCGCTGAGGGCCAGATATTAAACTGGAACATCTGCACTCCAGCACATGAACGTTTCCAGGGAGGGGCTGAGGAGGATTTGGCCGTGCCGTTTGTGTCAATAATTCCCCGCAGTTCGTGGGAGCAGCTTGGGGGTGAGGATCCTCTGCAGGTGGCTGCTCCCTCTCCACTGCCCTGATGTAGCAGGGACCCTCAGAGGGGCTGATTCCAGCCAGAGTTGCCCGAACAAGGAGCAAAGCCTGGGTCATGTACCAGATCACACAAGGCTCTGGTTGTGTGTGTCACCAAAGTCACCGCCCAGCAAACACAGGGTGAACCAAAGCAGCAGAAAAGAAGAATCAGCTTATAAAAACCCAAACCACGCGTGCAATTGCATATGCAAAGGCCTTGTTTGGGTTTGTGCTGAATTTCCATGAGGAGATTTTTTATTTTTTTTTTCCTTTGCTGCAGCTGCATGGATTCACAGGATTCTTGTGCAATGGAGCAGGAAGGGGTCTGGGCAGCCTGTGCTGCTCAAAATGCACCTCTGGACACAGGCAGGCAGCCAGAGAGGCTGAAAACATCCCCCTCCTCCTCCCAAATGCCACCACGAGCAAGTTAGAGCTATTTACTCTGGATTAACATACTCGATTTCTCTTGGAAACCATTGTTTTAGACTTTCCAGTCAGTTCCCATTAGTTACTAGTTTAGAAGCCCATGGTATATTTAGACATCATATACATTTGTCAGTGAAGAGTAGCTTAAATGATCTACTTTGCTCACTGCTTAATTATGTTATTTTACTGTTCCTGAAAACCTGACACAAGGCAAATTTACATTACTGTGCTCCTAATTAGCCAATAATCCTTAAGGATTTGAATGATACATACCCAAAGTAATTTCCTCGTTCACTAAATATGAATTTCCTTACGTTAGGTTAAGAAGATGGCACAATGACAGCAGGCATCTTGGTGATGACAGCTCTCAACATGTTTGTCTCCGGAGTCAAAATCTATTAAAAGACACATAATGATCTCAGCACTTTCTTAAAGTGTAGCATGTGAAATCAATAGGGTTGTGTACAAAGGGGAGCAAAATTTACCTCTTTTAGCCATTGTTAGGTTGTCCAGTACTCCAGGTTACTGAGAGGTGAAAATATTTATAGTCCTGGCTTTCTGAATATCTCAGCTGGATCTCTTCAGCCATTCAGCATCTCTGAAGCTTCTCAGACCGAGTGAAAATGCAGATGTGGAGGAAGCTGCTCCAAAAGAAAGGCCTGGCAGCATCTTCCTGCCTCAGACACCTCATTTGGTGCCTGATTCTGTCCCTCTATAGACACCAGCCTGCAGCCCTGGGTCCTGGGATCCCCAGCACAGGAGGGATGTGGAGCTGATGGAGCAAATCCAGAGGAGCCATGGAGATGCTCCAGGGCTGGAGCCAGCCTGGGACACCTGGGGGGGCTCACCTGGGCAGGAGCAGCTCCAGGCAGAGCTCAGAGCCCCTGGCAGGGCCTGAAGGGGCTCCAGGAGAGCTGGAGAGGGACTGGGGACAGGGATGGAGGGACAGCACACAGGGAATGGCTTTAAGCTTAAAGTGGGTACATTTAGATGGGATTTTGGGAAGAAATTGTGCCCTGGCACAGGTGCCCAGAGCAGCTGTGGCTGCCCCTGGGTCCCTGGCAGTGCCCAAGGCCAGGCTGGACAGGGTTTGGAGCACCTGGGGCAGTGGGAGGTGTCCCTGCCATGGCTGGGGTGGCACTGGGTGATTTCAGGGTCCCTTTCAAGCCAAGCCATTGTGGGGTTCTATCATGCAAAATACAGAATTTCCCGCCTGGCTTTGTCCTGTCTCTGGCCACTGGACTCCTGCTCTTTGGAAGATCCTGTCTTTGTCACCAGTGCTGTTGTTGGACTGGCTGGGGCGTTGTGGGGATGGTAACAGTTTGTGTTTTCCACTCTAGACAGTTTAATTTAATGCATTATTACATTTGATCCAGATGCTACAGTGATGGGTGCATAAAAATAATTAAATACAGATAAATAGACCGTAACAACTTCACCATTGCCAGTTGTTGGAGCAGGGAGTTACGTATCAAAAATGCAGTGCCAGAAAATTGCTTGAATTTCTAACCAGGGCAGGAAAACTTTCCATGGACACTGTGACTGCCAGAGCTCAGTGCTAATCTTGTCCCACAAGTCCAAGACCAAAATTCATGCAGCTAAATGGAAATTCAAAGTTTTCAGTCTCGTTCTACAACTTCTGCAGTGATTTTGTTTGTGAAATCAGCACCTGTGAGTGTAGATGTGATGAATAAAGGGCACCTCTTTTCCCTGCCACACCATCAGCTGCTGACATGAGACCAGGAGATGCTCCTGCCTGGAGAGATGCTGTTCCATGGGTTGGGAATGATGGTGGTTGGAGCTGTGGTGTGGCTCCCAAACCAAGTACCAAGCAAACAACACCTGATTCCTGTCTCCTGCACGATTGAAACTCTTATTCTTCTTATTTAAGTTACTTAGGTGTTTTTAATTGTATGTAGGGTTTTTTTTCCATATCACAAACTGTTTTTTGAAAGAATTCTGACCTTTTAAATGTCTCTCAAGGGGTTTTGTTTCATGGTGAGTGAAAAGGCTCCATTGCAACAGGGAGACAAGGATGAGCAGATGCTGGGACTAGAACAGGAACTAGAAAGAAGACTAGGATGGGAGCATCCATTCTGAGACTAGAACAGGAAAATTAGAGACTCTGAAGGTCTCTGTGTGGGCAGTGGGAGGAGCAGTGAAGGACCCTGATATTCCAGGGTAGCAGTGCTTTGTCCAACACTGCAGAAACTGCTGTGGAGATGAGCGATGGAGGTGCCTCATAAAAACAGGATAATAACGTTTCAGCCTTGTTTGCTTAAAAAGAAATGAGTAGGGTGTTTAGGGGGTCTGTCCTCACCCTGCCAGGAGAAAAACTGTTCTGTGATGAAAATGGGTAAGAGCCCCCTTTATCTGCCCATTGCAGATGCACACTGGGCCCATTCCTTGTTGAAGTTCAGGCACTTCTTGCAAGGCACTTCCCATTTTTCCTCCAAAAAAATGTATGGGAACAGCTTTAAACCCCACTTGCATTGTGTGGGTTCACACGAGGTCCAACCCAGGGAAATGATGATGGGGTGCTGAGTCCCCATTAATTTCTGTGGGAGTTTGCCTTGAATGGGGGAGTTTGGGAGAGGCTGAGCCCAAGATTTGTGTGTGTTTGCTCATGGATCAGCAAGGCACATGCATCTGCAATTGAATATGCACTTTGTTAGGTTAAGAAACATTTCTTTATGCTCTGCAAAGCAAGTGAATAAAATCGAGGGGGGAAATATACACTGCGTCATCTTGCCTGCGTGGGAAAAATACTTTATTTTCTGTTGTAAAGACAAAGAGCACAGAAAGAATAAAAGCTGTGGTGTGTATGATCATCCCATATAAGCACATTAGTAAAGCACTGTGGTACCAGTCGTGTTGTGAACTTAAAGCCACCCCTAATTAAACTGTCTGCATCCCCCAGCATTTCCCTGTAATGATGTCAAGCCGTGCAGCAATTAGTTGTCTCTCTATGAATGTAAACACTGTTTGTAAATCATATAAATTTAACCTGCTTGGCTTCTTGAAAAGCACCGAAAAGGGAATTAATTAATACTGTGGATTTTGGAGTTCTGATTTATTGAATCAGTGTTGAGTGCCTTGATCTAATGTTTTCTGTGGTCCGTGGCAATTAATTTTGGGAGCAAAGGTAAGACTTATTAAAAATCTGGGGTGTCATTTGGGGTGGGACTAATGGTGTGCACAGAGGCATGCAAAATATTTTATTGCACTAACACAACTGCTGGGGGTTTCTTTTAAATTGAGATTTAGTCCATTCCAAGGATGCGAGTGCCCTGACCTTTCAGCATTCTGCATTTTGCACCTCCTGTACTACTTCAAGCTAATTTGAATGTGAAGTTTGAATCCTGAAGAAAGATGCCCTTCTGCAGCAGTTCATCTTCTCTTTAGAGATCAGACTAAATGCCCGTGGCAATATGCTGGGAAACACAGCACATTACCATGAAATAGCTCCATTAGAGACAAAGAAATGTAAACAAAACAAGCACATTTGCCACTGGTTTTAGCTCAATTATATTTCTCCTATTGATGGTGTTGCCTAAAATGAAGAAGTGCTCCAGACCTAAATTTAGTAAACCTTTTGTTGCAATTTACTCCAGCAAAACCTCTGCTGCTGGAGGTGGATGGTTTACCTGAGCCATCAGCTACATAGCACGTTTATGGTTATTGTATTTTACAGGTTGATAGATTTTTATATTCTGTCCAAGTCAGGATCTTACACCACCTGGTTTATTATTTAGTAATTTACAGTGCAGTCAGGCATGTTTGGTTTAATGTAGGATAAACTTATAAATCTATTGTTCCTCCAGTTGCTGGGGTTGGTGTGCAATGAACTACAGAGCTTGATGCGTACATACATTTCAGCTCTGCTTATTTTCTTTGATAGGGAAGCAGGCAATAGATAACACAGTGACAGTGGCATCCCAGGGGACAGCAAAATGTGAGAGCAACACACCGTCAGGTTAGTAGGTCATTATTGTATGAGCACTGAGCCATTAATTGACTACTGTACCAGGCTCAATCTGTGTCAGATTATGGCTTTTGGCAGCAAGAACTCTTATCTAATAGCTAACTTTGTTTCTTTACTGCCTTTTTATTAGGTTTTTGGATAAAATTATACCTAAAAAGGTAAATATATTTGTTGCACTTTAAAAAAAACCAAACAAGCCAGCCAAACCAAACCAACATACAGAATAGTGGTAATGTCAATAAGTAAAAAATCCTGTGAGGGAACAGCTAGCAAAGCTAGTATTTGTGAGTATTTTTTTTTTTGCAAACTTGAGCAGTCAGATTCTTCATTTAGGGGTAACAGATATTATAGGTGCAAAACTATCAGGAATTGATAGGTGGTGCCTGGATTATTTTGTTAATCTGTAGCACTGGGTGGGAATAAGAGAACACCCAGACTATAACAACAACAATAAACATAATTTATACAAACCTTGCTGCTTTCTACTAAAATGTGCCTTAAAAAGAGGGGAATTGTCAGTCCTGGCATGGGTGATGGTCAAACAAGGGCTCGTGGCAGAGCTGTGCCACCTTCCCCCAGCCCCTGGCTCCTGCCCCATGGCTGAGCCGTGAAATAAGGGAAGAAATCAGTGATGTGAGGAAGATTTGAGGGAAAAAATCATCAGTTCTTTGGCCACTGGCAGCAGGCAGGGTGGTCCTCAGCCACCTGTGCCAATCAGAGGGCAATTCCCAGCGCTAACAGGCTGTGGGAGGCTGAGGATGTCAATGCCCAGTGCCAGGTGAGCCAGGATTTTGAGCTGGGTTTAAGGATAAATCCTGCTTGCTGTTCACAGGTGATTCCAGGTTTCTGCCATCTTTGGAATATGTCAGGCTGGGGCTAAGATGCTGTTTTAGCTCATCCCTGCACCTGCCAAATCCAAATCCAGGTGTTTCAGCCCAGAGCAGAGCGTGAGTTAAAAATTGCTCAGGTCTGAAAAAAGGTTTATGGAGCTGGGTGAGATGAGTGTGTGCTCATGGGCTGGGCTCCAAACCAGCTCTCCCTGCTGTCTGTAACTCCAGAGCAACCCTCAATCCCAGCCCCAGAGGAGAGCAGGGGTGCTGGCGGGGTTTTGGGGTGCGTTCCAGCTGTGCGACACATCTGCTGCTGTGTGACAGTGCCGTTCAAGTGATGGAGCCCCAGTTTAATTTCTGTCCCTACCCATAAATCCACCTGCCTGTGACCTTGGGCAAAATAGTTAATCCAGCCAGCCCTCAGTTTCCCTCTTTTGCTCCCCATTAAAAATGATTTGCTGTCCCAGGGGCTCGGGCTGGGCAGGAGAACCCAGGGTGATTGCTGATAATGATCAATATGGGAAACCCTGGGAGAAGGTGGGCAAGGGAGACAGAAACCTTTATTTCATTAAAACCGTATTTATACTGAATGCTATTACAGTTATTATTTTGCAGATCCCATTTCTCTGCCACGTGTCTGAATTTGAATAATTTCCAGCGGATTTCTCGCCCCGTTAAAAGACGTGGATAAAAATGTGCAACAATTGAGCTCTGAGCATTTCATCTCATTTTGTTATTCCTGGCTTTCTCCTTTTTCTTACAGCAAAATCATTTCTAGAAATTGGATAGCAATATGTAAAATACATTTTTTTTTCAGGCAGTGATGGCTGATTACATTGATTCTACACAATATAGGGCTCTTAATGGGGATTTCTGGCTCCCATTTGCTGTAAATTTCTGGTTCCCATTTGCTGCAAATTTCTGGTTCCCATTTGCTGCATCATGTGATGAGGCTGTTTCTATGGTCTCTGCTGCATCTTGTCCCCCTGGCATTTTTTTACAAACTCATTTGGAAGAATTAACTACCTTTTACGTATTTAAAATTTGACTCCACGGAAATCGATGTACAAATAATTTTTATGGTTACAATAAGTAGGTTCCATAAGACAACACAAATATCTGTATGTAAATCTTGCCTTGGAGGTAGCAATCTACTGTACATCCCAGTACTTATCCCACTTTCACACCTAATTTTCTTTGTGAATCACACATAAAACTCACATATTCTCTGCTGTGCAATGAAATCATGAATTCTTAGCATGCCCACACATAAGACGTTTCTCTGAGAATAATATCCATAACTATTTTTTAAGAGGGGAAAAAAAAAAAAAAAAAAAAGAAGCAGGGATGGTTTTGGTGCACCATTTATTTTTATGATAATTTAAATATGTTAATACTATACCTAAGAGTTTTATATGCATACACATTTTGCATAAAGAAGAGGTTTTACTCCCAGGTTTCACTTTGCGAGGTTGGGAGGGGGAGAGAGAGAGAAACCTGATCAGGCATCTTTGGACACAAGATTAAACATCACCAGAAAACTCCAGACTTTTAACAACTCTCTTGTACTGCACAGCAGCTG